>NC_048909.1:10690398-10807898 GCF_011077185.1 Oxyura jamaicensis
AAGGGGAGGAAGGGAGGGGAAGGGGAGAGGAAGAGGAAGGGCAGCAGGAGGGCAGCAAGGCGGCAGCCCGGGCCTGGCCGAGCGCTGCCCGTTGCCGGGAGCCGAGAGGAGGAAGGCAGCGCGCCGAGCGGGAGGTGCCGTCTCGCTTCGTCCCCGGGGCAGGGGCAGCGCGGCCGGGCTGGCCCCGAGGGGGGCGGCTGGAATCCGGCCCGCGGTGCGGCTCGGGGCTGCCCCGCGGCCCTCCCTGCTCGCCGCGGCGGGGGCAGCGGGCGGGCAGCGGGCGGCCCCGGCAGCGCGGCTCCGCGGCGCCTTTCGCGTCCCGGAGCTTTACAACTTGCAACTCGCAGAGCGCCGTGACTTCCTTCTTTTTTCTTTTTTAATTCTTTCTAATAGGGTCTTAACGCTGGAGAACTCGACCGAGCGAGTGTCTGTGTTTTTTCTTGCAAAGTCATGATACCGTGCTGCGAGGGAAGGAAGCGCCGGTCGTGCTGCTGAGATTAGCTCTCACCCGGAGCGTGCGATGCTCTGCTTAGCGATAGGTAGAGGGCTATTTCTGTGGACGGTGCAGCTGACTCACAAGTAGAAGCTGCAGTTTGAAGATGATGGAGGGGGGCATGGCACGGACAATACGTGAAATCCGAAATGGTGCGCTTCCAACAAATGGGCAGGACGGTGATTTTAGGAAACGCTCCTAGGAACTGCCCCTCCTGGGGAGGGTTCCAGGGTACTTGAGGTGCTGTACGTGAAGGTTTCAGAGTGTGATGCATCAGGTCCTGGAGCGTGCAGGCTGTGCTGAACACCAGTCAGTCTCCCTGGGTTGCAGTGCTGGGACGTTTCGAGATGAAGACAGGAACTGGTCTCGAGACAGGAGGCTGGGAACGGGTTGTTTTTGTCAGTGACTTCAAGTTCTGCGCTTCTTCTGACTGAAAGTTAATTAGAATGACTCATTATGTAAGGGGAACCCCTCTTTCTAACAGCACAGGCAACCGGAGCACATTTTAGCCTAGTTGCGTGCTCCTGTGGAATTTTGCGCAATGCAATAATACTGCAATTGACAGCTCAGGAGCCAGCCGAGCCTGAGCACTCCTGATAAGCCCTGTTAAGGGGCATGAGAAGCAAGGAGCTTGTTGCACGTAGGTCTTACTGCAGAGGCACTACACTGCGTGCTGGCTGCAGAGCCGCCGCTTTCAAACAAAGACACAAACTTATTGAGGAGTTTCACGTTAATATTGAGAGTCGAATTGTAGCAGATTGAAATGCAGTTTGCATGTTGGACGTGCTTTGAGATGGGGGGATTGTAACGTGAGAGTTCAGCGGGTAAATCCGAGGTCGTGGTGAACTATTCTGCTGAAAAATGTCTGTTTGGTTTTGCTCAAAGTTGGGAGATAAGTTGTCAGCTTGTATAAAGAAGGCTTGTTAGTTGTTACTATAAATATTACCAAAGAAAAAGAGATTTTCATCAGGGTAAACTAGCATGGAAGTTATTCAGCCCTGCTTTAGAATTCTTTTTCAGTAAGATGGAGTGATTTCAGCTTTGCCTTGCCCTGCCCTGCCTACATTAGATCTGCCCAAACTTGCTTTGGAAGTTGAGTCTTGCGCAGGAGGACTCAGGAGGAGCAAATAACCTTGAGCAGGAAGCGTTGGAGGAGGGAGAATTTGGTGTACTGGCAGTATCTGTGGCTTTGCTTAATCTCTCTTCTGTCAACTGAATCGCAGAAATATTTAATGGAGGTGTCACTTGTTTCTGTATGCCACGGTACAAAACCACATACTTTGTAAGCTCAGTACCTGAAGATTTATGAGTGTTTCCCAGGACTTCTAAACATGAGAAGCAATCCCATGTTTAGTCCCATATTTATCAAAGGCAGAGATTGTCTTGGGTTCTAGTAAACGTAGGTCGTGCTGATGGCAGGACAAAACATCTTAGAAGCTGTCAGGTCACACAGTTTTTGTGGTTCTGGTGGAGCGTCACAAAGTGGAATTGCTTGAATTGCTGTGATAAGTTTTTCATACTGTGCCACAGCTTTTAGTAGCTTTCCGAGCAGCCTCACGAAATATGAAGTGTTTTCCTATCAAAATGAGATTACCGGGATTGAAAAATAGCTGGCAGATAGCAGGAGTTATTTAGTACCCGGTATTTCTTCAGACACATCAGATTGCCAGATACCTAAATTTCCTAAACTCTCTTTTATACAACTGCGTACAGACATCTCGCACTTCAAGTTTGATGAATGATAGTTTGAAACTAGATAACGGGGTAATTACGGGCAGCTTTTGTATTTGTGAGCACCGATAAGGTAATCTGATAAACAACTTTCCGGAATTAGTACCAGCTGAAGCTGCTGCCGCTCTGTCTGTCTAACATTGCCTTCTGCAGCGCGTTACCGAATACGTAAGTGTGGCTAATTGCTTTTTAAAGCTCTTGTCCCCAGCGCTGGCATGGAGTGAATGTTGTGAGGCGTGGGAAGGTTAGAGCATACAGCTGTTGGCCTTTCATACCGATCATAAAGGGAAGAGGTTTTCTGAGGGGAGCAATGCACCGTATAGGTGTATTCATGGTAGAAGGGTTTGTCCTTTCAGGCTAGGCTGTGTTCATATCCGTATCCAGAGTAATAGCATCTGCGTCTCGCTTAAGTAGGTTTGGGGGATTTTATTTTTTTTCTTTGACTGTGCTGCATGTTTTCTGTAGAGCCAGCCTGAAGCCTGCTGAAGCGCCGTATGTGTCGAACCACCAGCGTTACAGCTCCGGTGTTCTCAGCCGTCTGCCAGACACTGAAGGTGAAGACACAGTTGTTTGCACTGTTACTTTATACACTTGTGTGATTTCAAAATAATTAATTTTTAAGAACTGGTAATGAGAACAAATGAGACATTCCACATGTGCAAAGGTGTATTTCAGCAGCAGTCGTTAGCTGTCAACACGTGTAAGTTTTTTGGGACTGTAAAGGCATGGAAGCTGCTGCTCCCTTTTTCGTGTACTCAGGGCACGGAGTGGTGTCATGCAGTCAGCTTCCTGCCCTCTGGATTTTCACAGCTCCTGACAAAATGGTGGCACTGGCTAGCCACGGTTCGATTTCAGATCGGTTCTCCTCTCTCTTTTATTTGGTGTTGTGCAGTGGAGATGGGTAAGAGACACGTGGACCCTGGCAAATTGACAGGACATTACCGAGTGGTCCTGGCACCAGCACATTTAGAAGTGCCGCTGCAGGTACTAGCAGGCTTCTGAGCTGTGTGCTGTTTGGGGCCTGAGGTTTGCCGTGGTGATTTGGAGAAGTAAAAAGCAGTGTGAAACTTGCCATGGTTACTCAGTGCTTACATGTCTCTGCTTATTTAATGGCCATGGTTCTGTATCACTTGGAGATGCCCAAATCCTTTGTGTGTTAGGTGGTATTTCTGCTTTTGGAGTACGTGCAAGACCCACACTGTTTGGTTGTTTGTTTCTCAGGCAGCGTTATAAATGATAACAGCGTTGTTCTGTGGTATTCTGGTCTTCCCTGAAGTTGCTCTTTTTGCTTGCTGAACAGAGCCAGGTTATGTGTGTGTGTGTGTGTTAGGACTCCAGACTGGGTGGGAGTCTTACTTGCTTTCTGAGCATTAACTATATATCTATTTGTGATTGACTGCCCTTAGCTTCAGAAAAAGTAACGGGCAATGTAACTGCTGTACTGATAACTGTAACTTGCTAGAAATAGTATGTTCTTTCCAGGCCACCTTGGTCTATTTTGCTGACTGGAATTTTGGAGTCCGCTCCCACCTGTGGGCAAGGGGAGAAAAGAACAGCCTTTCCTCTGAGGCTGAAAGCTTTCAGGGTGCTCAGCCCACCCCGATGCTGAAAACCTCTCTGTTTAAAAAAAAAAGTGGCAGTGAAACTCTCCATGAGAGAAATAACTTTAATAGTAAGTACACGAGACATCTCAGAAGCAGGTTAATCAGCATGACTATTGTTAAATGTTTTTATAATGAGTGACACAAATAGAAACCAGTTGGGAAATTTGGCAAGGCAAAGGCACAGGAACGCAGGTTCTTCATGGGGGTCCTCCCTGCGGTCCCCTGTTCCTTCCCAAAACTTGCTCATAAGTGGGAGAACAACTTAAAATGGAAAGCCTCAACTAAAACCATTAAGGTTTGGTAAACTCTGAGCAACTTTTAAGTCCAGCCCTATGGCAGAAAGCATGGGAAAAGGCAGAAGATAGTTCTACAGATTTCAGAGTGTGTATATTTATATACATGCAACTATTTTCCTGGTTGATATCAACAGCTGGTAGTTTAATAACAAGTTTTTACTCTCTTTACAGACAATATCAAGTTTGATGCTATTTTTCTACAAGCCCTAATATTCTGTGGCTAAAAATAAAATTGTTGCAAAAAGTCGTTATTTGTTTCTCAAAGAACTTTGGCAGTAATGTCAGTGTTTTTCTAATCGTTTGTCTGAGACTGCCCTAGTTAGAACATCAGAACTACCGCATCCTTGAAGTTCCTTGCTTAATTCCATCTCCTGATAGGAAATATGCATGAGCTCTAACTGGTTAGGGTTGCTGGTTTGGGGTTTTTTGTTTGCTTGCTTGCTTTTTGTTTTTAAGGAGAGTTTTATATATGTGTTTGTCTGCATTTGCTAGGAACGTCCTTTAAACCACCAGGTGTAATAATGCTACACTTCTTATGCATAAAGACTCGTGACAACATCTGTTTCCATCTCTGCTAGGGTTTTTGTTTCAGGTAAAAAAACCATAGATGAAAGAACTTTCTTTCGTGCTCAGGGAGTAGTGGTGGTTGTCGGTGCACCTGGTTAGCAGGCTTTCTCCATTCACTGGGGAAAAACAAAAACAAAACAACCAATCCCACCAACAAACGTAAAACCTGGGCCTAATTAGGGAACTACTCTGTATTCTGTAATCTACGTGTGTAGAGAGGATCGGCTGCTAGCTGTGAGGAGCAGTGAACCACAGGTCTTTAAAACAGTAAAAAGGGAGAGCATTAGACGGGTCGCTGGTAAATGTTTTGTAGTTGTTCAAGCACGGAATAAATGGTCTTGTGAAACAGGATGCCTTGTATGAGGAGTAAATCTTTTGTTTCCCTGTAGCGTGATTTTGAAGGATTGTCCCTTAGATCCCTTGACAGCTCTGACATGCACCAGGATGTCCAACAGGTAGCTGGATCAAACCCCTTCTCTTCCCAAATTACCTGGCATGGCTCTGAATGCTGCTGGTGAAGAAGCCTTGGAGCAGTTAATGATTAATGCCGTGGAGATGTGATCTGATCTATGTGGTTCTACCCCTTCCCTTGTCAGCATTAATGCAATTGATGTGTTTTTTTGTCCATGGAGTTAATTTTTAGGTGGATTAGCTGCTTGAACTTGCTGTGAGTGGTATGGTACCTTGTGTTTATGTAACTGTTAACTAGTAACTAAGATTTAGTATAAGCTCTAACTTCATAAGAAGATGCTGAGACAGAACAGTGGCTAGTGTTGACCTCTTTTTGTCACTGGTGTATTAGGAAAACCTTTGGTTGTTTCAGGGTTTTCTCTTTTTAAAATTTTATTTTGATCGCTTCCCCCCCCCCAAAATACTCTTCTGAGTGGAAATACTTGAGGAACATTTTCTGGGTGAGTTGTACCATTGAGAAGCATCTCTAGACTTGCTTCCAACTTCTGCCTTACCTAGGTATTGGTAATCCTTCATTTTTCAGTTAGTTAGCAGAAAAGTCCAATTAATATATTGAGAGCTTGGTGCCCATCATGCACAGGGGAGAGGGGACAGCTTTCTGCTCTTTTAATGGGCCAGAGATAACTACCCCGGATACTTGCATGGTGCTGTGTTATGTGGGCATGCTTTAGAGCAAAGACGCAAGCACAAAACTCTTTTCCCATGTTCACCAGACAGCAGTCAGAATTGGACTCCTCTTCATGTCCCGAGCTTGTGGCATCGAAGCGGCAGGAATGTCTGCCAAGTCATGTCTCTCCAAGTAATGGCCGGTTTCTCTCCCTGCCTGCTAGAGGTGCGGTGTGGGAGGGCTGTGGGCACTGTGTTGCTGGTTCAGTTGATGAGTGTGAGCTGAAGATGCCACTCACTGCTGTGCAAGTGTCCCTGATGTGCTGACGTGTCCAGGGGTTAATGAAATTGGCTGTTAGGAAAGCTTGCGTTAAGGCAGGATGGGCACAGAGATATTTACTGCTGAGCTTACAGCCTTCTTATTGCTTCATCAAGGCCAACAAAACTAGTTCCTGGAAGTGTTGGAATTCACATTTTTTTCCCCTTCTCTTTCAGTGAGTGCTGTGTAGTCCACTGTCAAAGATGGTGAAGCTGGATATACACACGCTGGCCCATCACCTGAAGCAGGAACGACTGTATGTGAACTCAGAAAAGCAACTGATTCAGAGGCTCAATGCAGATGTGTTGAAGACAGCTGAAAAGCTGTACCGCACAGCGTGGATTTCCAAGCAGCAAAGAATTAATTTGGACAGACTCATCATAACAAGGTGACTTGGAGGGATGGTGGTGGAGAATTTGTGGGGAGAAAAACTCCTAAACTTCTGTGAATTGCAGCAAATCATTTGGGTTAACTGTACAGGAAGACACCTGCCTTGGTGTACCCTTGTTAACAGATTGACCCGGTGATGCCTTCTGGTAAATGTGTTTGCTTACGAGTTACTGTTTCTGTGTTTGTCTTTAAAGTGCTGAGGCTTCTCCTGCCGAATGCTGTCAGCATGCAAAAATCCTGGAGGACACGCAGTTTGTGGATGGATACAAGCAGTTGGGATTTCAGGAGACTGCTTACGGAGAATTCCTAAACAGACTGAGAGAGAACCCTAGGCTTATTGCATCCTGTCTGGTTGCCGGAGAGAAGCTCAACCAGGACAACACGCAGGGCGTCATCCACACAGTCTTCACCTCCATTTATGGCAACTGCATCATGCAGGAGGACGAGAGCTACCTCCTCCAGGTCCTTCGCTACTTGATCGAATTTGAACTTAAGGAAAGTGACAACCCTAGGCGGCTGTTGAGACGAGGTACTTGCGCGTTCAGCATCTTATTCAAACTTTTTTCTGAAGGACTTTTTTCTGCAAAACTTTTTCTTACTGCAACTTTACACGAGCCAATCATGCAGCTTCTGGTTGAAGATGAAGACCACTTGGAAACTGATCCAAACAAATTAATTGAGAGATTCTCTCCAGTACAACAGGAAAAGCTCTTTGGAGAGAAAGGCACAGAAAAGTTCAAGCAAAGAGTTCAAGAGATGGTCGACTCCAATGAGGCCAAACTGGTGACCTTGGTGAACAAATTCATAGGCTATCTCAAACAAAACACGTACTGTTTTCCACACAGCTTGCGATGGATCGTGTCACAAATGTACAAAACGCTCTCATGTGTAGACAGGCTGGAGGTCGGAGAGGTCAGAGCAATGTGCACAGATCTCCTTCTAGCTTGTTTCATCTGTCCTGCGATTGTTAACCCAGAACAGTACGGGATAATTTCTGATGCTCCTATAAACGAGGTGGCAAGATTTAATCTGATGCAGGTATGATTCCTTTTAAGCTAATCTAAAAAAAAAAATGAGAGAATGTTCTTGGCCTCTTTTTCTCTACTGCAGCAGGGTGGTACTGTGCTAAAGGTACAGAGCGCTCTACCTCTGCTCTACAAGACAAATGCTAATACAATATTTGTCATTGCTGAGAAGGCATGTTCTAAAGTTTATCTGCTTGTTTGCTTAAAATATTCACTTTTAAAATGTTACAGGGTATATTCCTTTCTCTCTTACAAGAGTTGCAAATGTACTTAGCGTCCATTCTTCATAATAGCTTTTATAAAGTGTAAATGTAAGATGAATTCTGGAATGTATGTAAACTAATGCAGTGCTGTTCTTTCTAATGTTAAGTATTATGCCAGGTATTTAACAAAATAATGAAATATTTTTCTGACAAAAAGCAAACAAACAAACTCCTATCATGCAGCAGTGACCACTATGTAGCTGTGTAGCTGTCTACTCTGTTATTGGAGTATTCCCCAGCCCTCACGGTAAATCTGTCTGTGCAAATACTTGGACAATTTAATGCTAGTACATAGAGGTGTAGCCTGCGGGCATTAAGTGAGACTCGCTTGGCTGAGGATATGCCCCACACAGGTAACAAAATCTATTTGTAAATGTCTACGAAGTGGACAGTGATCCCCACGGAAAATCATTCCAGTGAATTTTACTCACTACGCTTTTATGGCCAGGGACTTGCATTGTTTTTCAGATACATTAGCAGTCCTGTCCAGTATCGCTGCTTGCATGTTGCAGCAGATTGCACTTGTTGACTCTTTAAAACTGAGAGTAGGTTGCAGTTGGTGGTTACTAAGGAGTATATTCTCTGATCAAGAGTTAGACTTTTCCCTGTTCTGTTTTGTTTTTGTCCCCACTTACACTTAGCAAAGTACATACAGCCTTTTAAAATCTCTAGCTTTGAGATAATCGGAATTGCGAGTTGAATCTAGGTCATGTTGTAGAAACAAACATGCTTTGTTCCTGCGAAGGAAGTATGGATACTCATGGCATACTGTGCATGCAGATTTTCTTATTAAATGCAATGACTGCTTTTTTTTTTTTTTTAAAATATGCTTGCATTTTTTCTGCCCTAAAAGCAAATACAAAACTATCTAATCAACCAAAAGTATTTCTACTGTTAAATTAAAATGGACGTAGAACAGAGGAGTTGCCTTAGCTAACTTTTATAACAGGGTCCATCATGATGATGTTTTGCAACATTTATTCCTCATAGTTCTTCTCATTTCAGGTTGGGAGACTACTGCAGCAATTGGCAATGACTGGTTCTGAGGAGGGAGATCCACGTACGAAGAACAACCTTGCTAAATTTGACAAAGTAAGAGTCCAGACTTAAAAACCTAAGACTCCTGTGTATACTTCATCCTTCTGCAGCCTCTTTTTTTCTGACATTGCAAAGGACTTGCTAAGCAGTGAATTTAGGATTTCCATGTACTGAAAAGCAGATTAAATCCTGCACAGAGCTGGGAACAAAATCTTGAGTACTAGAATTAAGGCTCAGGGATTCTCACTTGTACTTTGACATCATACTTAAAAGAAAATACAGAAAGGAAATTAAAGCAAGTTACCTTTTAAACTGAAATGCTGAATTTCTGTCCTTTTTTTACTGATGCGAAAGAAAACACTTAGATCTACAGACAACTTTTGTTTGAAATCCAGTGTTTAAAAAGTCATTTGTTAGCACAAGGAACTTCTGTTCCGTTTCTTTTGCTTTTTTGTTTGCCTTTTCATGTGTTAGTATGACTCCTCCATAGCAATTAGCTTCATCAGAACAATGAAACTAATGATTTTTGATGTACTGTCATATATTAAAAACAAACAAATAAAAAAAAAACATACACTTAATTTGCTTGTATAACTTCCAGATTTTGGTTAATTAAAAGTGCTCTTCAGTCATCATACAAAGTTACACATCTGTTGTACAGGTAATGTTCAGTCAGATTAGAAAGTGATACTGTGTGTTGCTTCCGTGTTTCACTTCTAATCTGTGCTCAGCAGATCCTTCAGGAAGGGGCAGCTTATTTGCCATAAACCGTTTAATTCATATTTAAGATCTGAAACTGCTGCTCAGCAACGAAACACTTTAGAAACTGTAAGAACACTTAAGTAGCACTTTTAAATGCAGAAAAGGATTGCAGGAAATGCTAAAACTAACTGCAGACTTTCCTTACCTGCCTTTCAGTGGGTTTAATAATGCATGGTATTTTATCCTAAGATGTTAAAAGTAGGAAGCAAAACCTAATGTTATGATTTAAACTATTTAGCTCTTGTCATAACTTACGTTCTTTTCAACCGCTGGTAAATGGTCTTTCATTTCAAAACTTCTTCCCTTGCAGAGCTGTGTTGCTGCTTTCCTGGATGTAGTTATTGATGGGCGTGCAGTTGAAACTCCTCCAATGTCTTCAGTTAATCTCCTGGAGGGGCTGAGTAGAACAGTGGTTTACATGACATACAGCCAGCTAACTAGTCTGGTAATATTTTAAGTTCCTAAATAGAATTAATATAAACTTGCACCCATGTGTTTATAGATCGGATAAACAGGGCTGATAATTCATGCTGCAATTCTTACCCACACTACTTCTAAACTTGTAGGTTGGTTTCATGCGGAATGTGATGTCAAGTGATCAGCTTAAGGAAGATCGGATGGCTCTGGAAAACTTGCTAGCAAACTTGCCCCAGAACAAACCAGGGAAAAGCAGCAGCCTTGAAATGACTCCATATAATACCCCACAGCTCTCTCCTGCAACCACTCCAGCTAACAAAAAAAATCGCTTACCGATAGGTAAGGACAGCAAACAGACTTCCTGCATGATTTCTGATACCGTGATATATTTTCTTTACCTTTTTTAATCATCTTCTTAGGATTATTCTTTGGCTACACTTTCAGGTCCTACTTTTTAGTCTGTAGATGATGGAGAATTTTCTTCTGCATAGAGAGCCAGCTATCTTTATTACTTTCTGATGTGAGTGTCGTGAGCTTCCCCACTCTGGACTGAACTGGGGAAGAATGCTGGAGTAGTTGTTAGGCTACTGCAAGGATAGTAAAGGGAAAGTTTGAAGACGGAAAGCAGATCTAGGAGGGAAGATTGCTTAGGGAAGTGGTAAGACGGAAGCTGTGACATTTAATTAGTGGGGCAGAATAAGTTTGAAATGATTGTATCATAGAAGGGAGGAGGAATAAAAAGAGTAGAACTTTGTGTTGAGAAGAATATCTCTCTTTGTTCTCCATTACTTGCCCAATCTAGTTTCAGTAGTTAAGATACTGTAATGCAATTTTACGTTCTTTTTTCCCTGTTTTTGAATAGGTTTTCCGAATCTTGAACTTTTCCATTTCAATAATATTTTCTCTTAAAATAAGAAGTGTGGTACTCTTCGTCAGTGTGTATTTATGTGGATATGACCAAATGGGATATTTCTGTTCATTTGAGACATTTGGTGTTAGTTTGTAGCAGGATAAAAACATATACAGACAGATAAGTGGCACAGAAAAACAAACCCCAAAACAAACCTATCCCATGTTGTTTTAACTCTGCTGCTGAACGGTTCTGGTCTTAGGCCTATAACGTAGTGGCACAACAGGATTTATTTTATGATATAAAGTAGTTTTGTTACTCAAAGTTTTGATTTCTTTTGTTTTACTTTAATGCTTTCGAAATCCAGGACAGCAATTGGCAGCCATTACTGCCTGGGATACTTCTGCTACCAATCTTTCAGCTCATATAACTCTAGTAACCCCTTTTGGTGGGTAATGCCCTCTTTCCGTTCTTTTCTGTGAAACTTATTTATAACACAGTTGTCATACTTAAGCATGCTTTTGGTTTACTTTGGCAATCAGTTCTTTTCAGATTTTGTAATTGATTTCCATATGAAACGCATTCTTTATGTACGTGTCGTTTTTAAGAATACCCTACATGTATTTGTGGATGATCTTAAAATCAAAATTTGGCTGTTAGTTCTGCACACTTGCCTTGTTTTCCCTGGACCAAATAAAGAAATAACTGGTGTCATGCTGCCATACTTAGCAATGTTAATTCCCTCTGGGTGTTTTTCCTTCCACAGTGTCAAACGTGTGAAAATGAGGCTACTTGAAAGGACTAATAAAGAGTCACCAAATAATCAGAATAAAACACCTGATGTTGAATTTGTGGATCTGCATTTGAGACACCTGCTAGAATAAATTTTATCTACTTAAAAGTTTTTCCTCCTAAAATGCAAATTAATTAAACATTGTTTTTAAGCCAGAGGAACCTAGACCTTTCTTGTTGGTAACAGACTTCCTAATGTTATCAACTAATTTATTAAGGGTCTTTCTGTGACTGGAACACACGATTTTACAAATGCAGAATCTATTTTTCAAGAGATCTTTTTGTTTCTTTTTCAGATGCTTTTTAAACTTTGCCTATTACTAGATCAGTGGCAATCTCTTCTAAGGATAGATGTTTTTCTAGGTTGTGTGGGCATGTATGCCTACTATTTAAAGAGGGAAGAAATAGCACATGGTTCTTAAAATATTTAAAACATAAGCATCTTCCTCGATTCCTTTGAATTATATGGATGCAACACTCTTTTTAACAAAATGAGTGCAGACATCATATCCCCACCTCCAAGTGTATACAGCTGGGGAGCTCCTCTGCAGCTACTGCCACATCAAATTCACTGTTACTACTTGGCTGCATTTTTGATTTCACATGTCAAAACTCTGGACCCTTTAAAGTTACTGAAATTTGTACTAATCTTTGGTGTAAAAATTTGTGCAGGCACACAGGATGTGACATACGTTGTTCCTCTCAATTTTTATGTTATGTCCTTTTTCACAGTTCAATACTGAATGTTAAGCACTGGTTCCATCTCTCAAATTCTGTTAAGACTTGGCATTTTACAAATTTATTCGTATGCATGTTATTAATTCAGAATATTGCAGTTCTGTATTTCCATTGCATTGTCTTTTTTTCTCCCTAAACAAGGAACAGCTTTCTAATGTTGTTATTTCAAAACACTTTCTTAGCAACTCGTAGTAGAAGTAGATCAAATATTCTAATGGATCAGCATGGGGATCACGAAGGATCCTCGCAGGAGACTATCCCAGAAGTTCAGCCGGAAGAAGTGCTGGTGATTTCTTTGGGAACAGGTCCACAGATTACTCCAGGAATGATGTCAGAAAATGAGGTATGCAAAATCTATTACAGCTTAGATATTTTGAAAAATACAGCCTCTGTGTTCTTTAATAGCAGAACAATGAAGTTGTCATGCTTAAATTCAGATAATGCATTCAAAACAGTGATTAAAATCTTCACTTGTTCATTTGTTTTACTGAACTTGGGTATTTTTGCTTTCAAATTTCCACGTGTTAGAAGTTTTTTCTCCTCCCTTAGTATATCTGCAAGTTGTGAAAAATAGTATATTAACACAGGAAAAATGAAGCTGGCAGTTTTATGGAGGCTTTGTCATCTAACATGCTTAACTGGGGCTGTTTCTTCTGAGCCTGAATAAATTATTTCTATTACTTCCCTGTGTGCTTTGTCCTCTGCATCGAGTGACGTATGTGAATAACAGCATGGGAACGCTGATCCTGATGTTTTTGGCAGCTCAGACTTGAATCACACAAGCCCAGCTTCTTGTGAGGGTGGAGCTGTGGTCACGTTGCCATGAATGCCTTCAAAATATGTCACTTAGGTTAAGGCTGTTTTTCTAGCCTGTTCTTTCAGCAGGTGTAGAACAGCGTTCTGCTTTCATCTTCGCTGCTTTGCTTGATAGTTGGGATTATCTCATTTTGCAGCCTTGTGTAACCATCGGTTTCCATATTACATCAGACTGATGGAGTCAGGAGGGAGCTGGTGGGCCTGTTATTACCAGGGTTTGCCTTATGTTCATGTCTTGGTTACCTTACATTCCCTCCAGGTTCTAACTTTTGAGATAAATGTGTTTTTTCAAATGGAATGTTGGGAGTTGTACCATTGACATCTAGAAAAAAAAGTGCAAAAAGCATGTGCAATTTTTTGTTCATTGTGTAATTATCTGAAAAATAGGTTAAGGAAGTCTTGTTTATTTCCCCCCAACTCTCCAGGTCTTAAACATGCAGCTTGCAGATGGCGGACAAGGAGATGTCCCTGTTGATGAAAACAAACTCCATGGTAAACCTGATAAAACCTTGCGCTTTTCCCTCTGCAGTGATAATCTGGAAGGAATATCTGAAGGTGAAGGGTTACTTAAGTCTTGAAGAAGTTTTGTCACTTTTTTCCCCTTATCTGTAAAAGGAACTTCTGTTAAATATAGCATGTCATTCCTGCTGTTTTAAAGATCAAGCTAAGAGCTTGTCTGTTCTGTTAGCCATTCAAAGAAAAAAGTCTGGAACTGAACTTTGACCTGCAAAGGCATAACTTAGTCTGAGAATTATGGCCAAAACCAGTAAGTGCATTTAGAAGAAGAAAATAGTGTTGTTGTTGTTTTTTAATTAAGTGCACAACTAATTATTAAAGATAATTTAACTTTCTTCTAAATTTATAGTTCTCAGACTTTTTTTTCATCATTTTCATCAGGAAGAGCTTCTTTACTGAAAGGGTTGTGAGGCATTGGAACAGGCTGCCCAGGGAGGTGGTGGAGTCACCATCCCTGGAAGTCTTCAAAAGACGTTTAGATGTAGAGCTTAGGGATATGGTTTAGTGGGGACTGTTAGTGTTAGGTTAGAGGTTGGACTCGATGATCTTGAGGTCTCTTCCAACCTAGAAATTCTGTGATATGTTTTAATAAACTATTACACATCTCAGAATGGTTTCTGGACTGAGGACAACTCCTTTATATTAACCTCAGACACAAGAAAGCAGTTTATCTGTGGTATCAAAGAGGTCTGTACAACTTAGTGTGCTTTATTTTATATAACTTTTGTAATGTAGTTCTTGCTCTCTTTCTTCCTTCTCAAATAAACAATAATTAAATTAATGACAAAGGCTTTATTGACTTTTAGTTGAAGTATGGTAATGGTGAGATTCTAGATATCTCTGGTAATCTATTTGTAGGTTATGATAGTCAGTATGGTCCTTCATACATGTGAAGCATAAATCAGTGCAGATTAAGAATCCATAGAGTAGGGATCAAGAGTAGCAAAACACTTTGTTCATCAGTACAGTATTTTGTACTGGAATAACTACTTAATTTCTCTTAATCGTTGTTGCTAATTGTGTCCTGGATTGTTAATCCTGTATATTTGGAAACTGTTATTCAAATTAGATTTATGGTAAAATGTGTTTTTTCACAGGTCCTTCAAATCGCTCCAACTCTGTATCATCTTTGGATTTAGAAGGAGAGTCTGTATCAGAGCTTGGTGCAGGCCCCTCTGGGAGCAATGGTGTTGAAGCTCTGCAGCTGTTAGAGCATGAACAAGGCAGGTGCAAATTCTCTGAAACAAATGCATGAGGTGCTGTAGATGCTAAAGCCAAAGTTCTGTGGAAAAAGGTTGAGAAATTTACTAGTTTGGGGAAAAAATAAGTAAATGTTCACCCTGTGCAATTAGTCTTGCATTTATTTCTGTGGTGTTTTTTGTTTTTCCTCCTAGAAATATTTCTTGTAGTCCACAGGAAAAAAAATTGCATGGAATTTTGAGACATAAGTCCTTTGTAGGAAACTGCTTGTAAAGTTTTGCTTAATACTTTCCCTGCAAGGGAATAAGGTGGTCTAGATTGGAGTAGTCTTAAAGCAGCTGAATAGCTTTCTGTTTAACATATGTTTGTGAAACAATGGAACGGGTTGCCGAGAGGTTTTGAAGCCTCCAACCTTGGAGATTTTCAAAACATGACCATGAGCAACCTGCTGTAATTGACCATGTTTTGAACAGGGGGTTTGGACTTGAATGATTTCTGGAGGTCCCTTCCAGCTTCAACAATTCTGTGTTAAGTTTTTTATTGGATTTGTATAAGTTTCTTGATAATGTGCTAAATTTTATCCATTGCTTTATCTGTCAGTTTGGTTGATAGGTCACCAGGTGTTGTTTAAGATTCTTCTTACATCTCAGATGTACTTAAACATTGTTTTCAGGGAGTATCTCTTGAATTGTATAATAGTGCTTTACAGGCCTTACTTGTGACAGAATTAGTGTTTGTGTATTTTTTTTTCCCTTTAATGTACTCTTACAGATTTTCAATTAAGAAGTAATCAGAGAAGCCTTTCAAAAAATTCAGAACTTTTTATTTTTATATAGCCACAACTCAGGATAATCTTGATGACAAGCTCCGTAAATTTGAAATCCGTGATATGATGGGGTTGACTGATGACAGAGATATATCAGAAACTGTGAGCGAAACTTGGAGTACAGATGTCTTGGGTAGCGACTTTGATCCAAATATTGATGAAGACCATTTGCAAGAAATTGCAGGTAACTCAGTCGTGCATCCGGTATGTTAAAATGCTTCATGCTTGGTGTGAAATCGTAAAGCTCCAGAACCCATCTCCTCTTTCTAAATAGGTATTTTCATTGATTAAAGTGGAGCTGCTCTGTAGGAGGATTTTGTGCGCATGACTTGTATTTTGTTTGATTGCCCATTTTTATCTTTATAACATTGTCTTTCATTATTAGTTTATTAAGGACACGTAAAAGAAAAAAATAAGAACATGTTGTGTTAGACTTATCTTCAGAAAGTATATATCTAGTTACACATTCCTGCTTTACTTTTGCAGGTGCAGCTGCAGAGAACATGCTAGGCAGCTTGCTGTGTTTACCAGGTTCAGGATCTGTGTTGCTTGATCCTTGCACAGGTTCAACCATATCAGAAACCACAAGTGAGGCCTGGAGTGTGGAAGTATTACCAAGTGACTCAGGTCAGAATTATGCAGTTTGTATTACTTTAGTGTGAACCAGAGGCATGTAATTCAAAGCAACAGCCTCTTCCTTTGTTTCCTCAAGAAACTCTTGTTGTAAGCTTAAGTTAATATTTGTGAATACTTCTAGTATTAGAAGGATGTATTATTCCTAGGCAGAGAGAAGATAAAAAGCATTGTAAGAGACTTACTGTTACTTAAGAAATTCTTAAGGGCTGAAAAAGGAGAGAAGGGAATGCAAAGCAAGACTGTTTGCTCTTTTTTATAGTGATGTTTAGTAGTGCTGTATTTGATCACAATTTACTTTTGGTCGTTTTGGCTATATACTGCTGTCTCTAAGTAATGCAATACTTAAACTGATAAGAACTTGTCAAAATGCCTGTGCAAATTGCTATCTGTGCAGGGTCCTGCCTTCTGTGTAGGGAGAAAACTTGAAGTGGTTCAGTTAGCTTAAAAATTAATATTCCAAATCAAGCCTCGCAACCTTCTTTTTGTATGTGAATTTTAAGGGAGCCTGGCAATGAGTAATGATGCTTTTTCTCTCTTCTCTGCATTGTCTGCCTTTGTAGAGGCCCCAGACCTAAAACAGGAAGAAAGACTGCAAGAACTGGAAAGCTGTTCTGGGCTGGGTAGCACATCTGATGACACAGATGTAAGGGAGGTCAGCTCTCGACCCAGTACACCAGGCCTCAGCGTTGTATCAGGTATGTTTAATTGTGTCTGAAAACATGTTGGTATATTAGAACATAGCATCTGCTCTGCTGCGTTTGCTTTAGTTTCATGAGGGGAAAAAAAAGTGTAACTTTTTGTACTCATTCTGGAATTTTCAAAGCTGTAATTCTTTATTCAACTTACAAAATTAAAAAAAAATAGCAGTGCATAGAATACTATGTGGTACAGTAGCACTGGTTAGTATGGAGCGTTTATTTAGAGGAAACTCGTAACTCTCTTATATTTAGTTTATTATCATAACTTTAAGTAAATCAGCATATATGTAATTGAGTTCCTAGTTTTCCACCAAGTATTTGTCAGAGTGAAACATCTTTCTACAGCATCTTTTCAAAGTGTATTCATGGGTATGTTAAAACCATTGAAAATGTAAAGCAGAAATATAAAATCTTAGTTTACAATTATGGAAATTTGGAATGCTTTGAAGTGCTGCTGTCAGTTAGGACTTGGTTATTGCACTGTTCACCAAACGTTTTAACAGTTTCAAGATTTTACCTCCTTTTTGTCTGGAAGAGTATTTAAGATGCTTCTTTTGTTATATGTAAGGTATTAGTGCAACATCTGAAGATATTCCTAACAAGATTGAGGATCTCAGGTCTGAATGTAGCTCTGACTTTGGGGGAAAAGATTCTGTGACAAGTCCTGACATGGATGAAACAGCCCATGGTAAGATAGATACCTGTAAATGAGACGTAAAAGCTCTGATAACTGAGGTCTCACAACATTAGTAAAAATGATGTATTTATAATGGATATTGAGAATCCCCAAATTTTTACGTTGTAGTAGGAGCACAATAGAAGCTCAGAGTGGAAGAATACTCCTCTCCTAGTTTTTTCCCTATTTCAAAGATCTGGTGGCTGAGAAGTTTGGTGTTTTCCTTATTTCTATTTGTTTGGCAAAGAGATGCTGGTATTTTATAGCACTAGAGCTTGATCCTTCAATTTAAGATTGCATTTTGCTAATTCTGTTTGATTGCATTGATTGTTTTCTTGCACTTTGGAAAATCTTGAGGAGCAGACCAATTCCCTGTTTTTGTGATGCAAATCTTTGATCATTTTGGCACATTAGACAGGAATCTTTCCATATCAGAATACCTTTAATAATTTTTTAGAGATAAGTTCTGTTAACTGTTACTGAGGGCTGTTTTTTCAATGTCCCTGATGTGCAGGTGGTTCTTTGAATAATGCTAACTTTTTTTTAACCTGTGTTTCAGGAGCTAGTCAGTTGACATCTCCTCCTTCTCAGACAGATTCTTTGCTTGCATTGTTTGACCCTCTGTCATCAAATGAGGGTAAGTGGTAAAGAATAAGCTTTGTTAATAAAAATTGCCATTCAATACTTCTGTGTTAGCATCAGCAAATTTGGATGAATATTAACAGAATGGTACGTGGCTTCTTTTATTTTTATTACCTCAGGTGCATCAGCTGTAGTAAGGCCTAAAGTACACTATGCAAGACCATCTCACCCACCACCAGACCCTCCGATTTTGGAAGGAGCTATGGGAGGTAATGAGGCCCGATTGCCAAACTTTGGGTCTCACGCTTTAATTCCAACTGATCTAGAAGCGTTCAAGCAGAGGCATTCTTACCCAGAAAGGCTAGTCCGCAGCAGGAGTTCAGATATAGTGTCATCAGTTCGGAGACCTATGAGTGATCCTGGGTGGAACCGACGTCCTGGTAATGAGGAGAGGGAACTTCCGATGCCAACCACCAACACTGGGACAGCTGTTCTGGTGGCTGCATCTCAGTCATCATCTTCATCTCCCAGTAAAGACTCCTCTAGGGGAGAGGTAAGGTTCCTGTTTATCATTTTGTGTTTTTTTTTTTTTTTTCCTAGCGTGCCCACTGTAATTATGCTTCTCATGCCAGAAAGTAAATGTGTTTAACCAAGGAATTACAATGTATTGTGGGTACTTCTTAAAAATTGGCCAATGATTTGCAAACTAAAACTACAGGCATTCAGATTGACTTAAATCTACCTGTTTCCTCTTAAATTTACTGGATAAGTTTTACTTGACTTGGTAGGACTTCAGAAGTAGTTCTGTTGTATTGTTAAAATGGAAAACGCTGCAGCTTCCTGGAAAGCAATTGATTTAAAAAAAAATAATTTTCACAGCATTTGTGTTGTATTCTTGGGCTGTCCTCCTGAGGAGGGGTATTTCTAACTTAACCTGCTCTGGCTTTCTGTACTCTGCCATAGTTCAGTTTTTACAGTTGATAAAGCATAACCTGTAGTTGTTAAGGAAAAATTCTGTCTTTACGCCTGATGTGGTAATGTACTAAAATACATACTCCATCCCTCTACAGATTGAAGAGCGAAAAGACAGTGATGATGAGAAGTCTGACAGAAACAAGCCATGGTGGAGAAAACGTTTTGTGTCTGCCATGCCCAAAGGTAGGATCATGTCTGTCTGGTTTTGGTGCTTCAGTACATGATGCCTTTTTATTATATCTTTAGTCACTTCCATAGAATTTTTTACTGTTTCATAACATAATCCTCCCAGCATCAATGTGTGACTATAAATAACAATATCAGTGTTTTAATATTGCTTTATTTGGTCTTCTGTTTCACAATGTACTGTCTTTACATCTTCCCCCTGGACTTAGTGATGGGAAGGAGTTGCCAGAAAAGATTTTTGTCATTACAACCAATATTTGAGTTACGACTGTTGGCTAAATTAAAGTACAAATTAAAAATAAATAGAAATGGAAACCAACATGACTCCTAATAATTTCATAGAATGTACTGGAAGGCAAAGCAGTTTAAAAAAAAAGAAGCGCTCCGCCTGGCTCTTGGTAGTATTTTTGTTAACGGTAGAGCTTACTGCATATGGTGAGAATATAGTTTAGCTGCACCTCACATATAGGCTTTTGATGATGTTTATTTGGTGACAAATTTCCTTGTTAGCCATTTTCTTAAAGTTTCTTCAGTCTGGACTTTATTTCAGCACAGTCCCTGATAAGCTACCTTGCATTTTCAGCTCCTATTCCATTTAGAAAGAAAGAAAAACAAGAAAAAGACAAAGATGACATGGTGCCTGACAGATATTCAACGCTTCAAGGTATGTGAATAGTATCATCATAGAATTTTTTGCTTATAACATGCCCTTTAAAATTCCAGAGTGTCCATTAGGTGTCCAATACCAGAAATAAATGCACTATTATAGTTACTGTTCACAACTGGCTTTCTGAATAAGAAAGTGGATAAAGACTTGTTTCCTTGAAGACTGATTTTAAATTGTCATGATGCTTCTCTCAATATGTATAGTACTGGAACCTTGGCTCGAGTCTTTTTTTTTTTTTTTTTTTTTTTTCTGTCTCCATTAAAAAGCTCGTGTCCTTATCATAGCTGAGCTGTAAGGCTAGCTGCAGACACATTCCTGTGATAATTCCTTAAGTGCTGAATTTAAACATAATTTGGACCTGGGAGTTGAGTTTTCTATTTGCCTAGTCATTTCTAGAAGTCTTCAAATACACAAGAACTGTTTGTGTATACAGTATAAATATGCCAAGGATTTGGCTTTATTTGCTTGCTTTCATTGCACTTTATTTTTTTTCCTGCTTTTGCTTCAGACCTCATAAATGTATTTGAATTGTGGTTATATGCAACACAAGCAGATATTCGTTTTGGCTAAGGCAGACTCCAGATGTGTGGGTCTAAATTTTAGTATTTTGCTTTCAGTTGTCACAATATAAGGTTAACTCCTTTTGTTTTTAATGGCCTTTTCAGATGATCCCAGCCCAAGGCTCAGTGCACAGGCACAAGCTGCAGAAGATATTCTGGATAAATACAGGAATGCAATTAAGCGAACCAGTCCAAGTGAAGGAGCTTTAGTAAACTATGACAGTGGAGGTGAGAATCTGGCTTTTATGGTCATCACTGACATAGTTTTTTCTCCTTAAAGATAAAAAACATTTCAGTGTTCTAGACAAATATTAGTGCTAACACCAGAACAATGTGAGGTCTAAAACAAGAACATTTTCTCATGTAACCTGTAGAGTGGTTTGTCTGAGAATTAAATTAGTATTCCCAAGGGCAGCTCTTCCATGTTGCCATTGAGGTGGCTGTTTAAAAAAAGCAAACTGGCAAGAGATGTGCTATTAATAAATGGATACCGAAGAAGTATATTGCCTTTGAAAACTGTTGCAATTTCTTCTTAAGTCACTTGCAGATTTTTTTTTTTTTTTTTTTCCTCCACTTATTCAGAACAAGTTATTTTACTTGCTGTCTTCATTTCTCCTATAGTATTAGTCTAGGTTCTTCTTCGGACTCCTTCACTCATGTGTAACTTTTTTTTCATAGAGACTACAGGGGATGGTGAGAGCGTGCATGACTCTCCACGTGATGAGGCTTTGCAAAACATGTCTGCAGATGATCTACCAGACTCTGCAAGTCAAGTAGCCCAGCCACAGAGTTCTGCTTTCTCCTATAGGTGAACACATTTGCAAGTTTAATCTTAACCACAAAGCAGAATTAAAAGCTGAAGCTATGTGATTGATTCCCACAAATATCAGTGTGGATAATGGTGCCTTCCTTAATTGTATATTTCTGTGTGCATTTTTGAGCATCTTGGACTGTTCTATTTCCACTGAGGCAGTGAGGGATATTGTAATTTGTGAGGAGAGAGCAATTCATTGTTTGGAAGAATTTATTTGATACTGGTCTAGGTGGTATATCAAAAGAACTGATATTCTCTTGACAACATAGGTGTATTAAAATTATCACAGAATCACAGAATTTCTAGGTTGGAAGAGACCTCAAGATCATCAAGTCCAACCTCTGACCTAACACTAACAGTCCCCACTAAACCATATCCCTAAGCTCTACATCTAAACGTCTTTTAAAGACCTCCAGGGATGGTGACTCCACCACTTCCCTGGGTAGCCCGTTCCAATGTCTAACAACCCTTTCGGTAAAGAAGTTCTTCCTAAGATCCAACCTAAAACTCACCTGGCACAACTTAACCCCATTCCCCCTCGTCCTGTCACCAGGCACGTGGGAGAACAGACCAACCCCCACCTCGCTACAGCCTCCCTTGAGGTACCTGTAGAGAGCGATAAGGTCACCCCTGAGCCTCCTTTTCTCCAGGCTGAACAAGCCCAGCTCCCTCAGCCGCTCCTCGTAAGACTTGTTCTCCAGGCCCCTCTCCAGCTTCGTAGCCCATCTCTGGACTCGCTCGAGCACCTCCATGTCCTTCTTGTAGCGAGGGGCCCAAAACTGAACACAGTACTCGAGGTGCGGACTCACCAGAGCCGAGTACAGGGGGGAAATTATGTTAAATAACATTTAGTAAGTTTAAAATAAAACAACAAAAACAAAAAAACATAGACTGCTTAATGCAGAAGCTGCGTTTGCAGCAACTTTAAGAAAATGCTTTTTCTTTTTAAGGGATGCAAAGAAGAAATTGAGGTTGGCTCTTTGTTCAGCAGATTCTGTTGCCTTTCCAATGTTGACACATTCAACAAGGAATGGTCTACCAGATCACACAGACCCTGAAGGTAAATTTTCTTTATGCATTCAAATGTTTTGTACTGTATTCATCTCCTCTTTTCTGCTGCTTAATGACACCTGTACTGCAGGTTGTAGGTTTATTTGCAGACAGGTCAATCTGTCTTCTTGTCTGGTCCTCTTCACATTTCAGAATAATTCTAAATAGTAAGTAAGGTAGTGATATGAAAATTTATCCCTTGATATCTGGAAAGTTCAGAAATACTTAATTTAACACTCATTGTGTCATTTACAGAAGTTGTGGTTTAAACTGCTGCATACGTGTCTCCCATATTCAAGAGCATTGTTCCATTTTCATTATGCCTACATCCTTTTCCTTAATAATTTTGCTTTTTTCTTTATTAGATAATGAAATAGTGTGCTTCTTGAAAGTTCAGCTAGCTGAAGCTATTAACCTTCAAGACAAGAACTTGATGGCCCAGCTGCAAGAAACAATGCGATGCGTAAGCCGCTTTGATAACAGGACCTGTCGAAAGCTGCTGGCCTCTATTGCAGAGGACTATAGGTCTGTTCTGTATCTCATTAATAGTGGGTTTATGAATTCATATACTTACTAACAGATTGGAAAGATCCATTTTGATTTAAATTGTACTTTATCAAATCAGATATTTCTGCTTTCTCACAAAATGATGAAATTGTCTCCTATTTCTGGGAATGGCTGAAAGTTTGGACCTTAAGTCAGTTCAGGTAGAAATAAACTTGAATTAAATCAGTTTGTGGCTAATGTTCAGCTTTTAACACACAAAGGATGCAGTTCAGAATTTGCTTTAGTCTTGCATTCTGGAGTGCTGCAAGGGCAGTGAATTCAGGCAGAGAAGTCTGTGTAAGACTGAATTTCCTAATTTAGGTGTTACCTTTGTTTTAAAAACAACAGGTTGAAGATTATTCTTGCACTACAGCTCAACAGTTTATAAAGCTATTATTTTCTGTCTTCTCTGTGAATCTAATGTTCTACACTTCTTTTAGGAAAAGAGCTCCATATATCGCTTATTTAACTCGGTGTCGTCAAGGTCTGCAAACAACACAAGCACACTTGGAAAGGCTGTTGCAAAGAGTTTTGCGAGATAAAGAAGTGGCCAACAGATACTTCACTACAGTATGTGTGAGGTTACTGCTAGAGAGTAAAGAAAAGAAAATAAGGGAGTTTATTCAAGGTAAGATTAATGCAGACTGTGGATTGTTTATATTCCTTCACTCTGTATTTACGTACCGTCTTGGGTTAATGTTTTAAAGTATAACTTCTGATCTGAGGAGTGGATTCCTAAAGCAGTCTTCAGCTAGTGAATTAATGGCTCAAGGGTACAGATTACTGTGATTTAACATGTTGTCAGCTAAGCTGTGGTGACTGTCTGTGTTTTTCATGTGCTAGAATGAAAGTAGTTTCACCTCACCTGGCCTTAGAAGTTATGCTAAGTCATATTATCTAGCATCTGCTCCAAGCATGAACACTATTAAGCAATTAAGATCGACTGACTAATTATGAAATGATAAATTAAGTTGCAGCATTTAGTCATCAGTACAGATCCTGTGGTTGTATCTTAGAAGATGTGGAGAATCATACTAATTTGATTCAGATGAATCAAAGACAGAAAAATGTCATAGCATAAGGGATATAGGCACAGGAAGGCAACTCTCAAAACAGGGCCTCTTAGAACAAACTGCTTTGATTATATATGCACATACCTGACTTAATGAAGCACATAAGAAATTTGGAGTCAGTTCTTGCTCCTGGAGCAGATAGTGCTGTATATTAAATATGTCTGAATAGGCTGGTATTAGTATAAGAATTTATATCTACTGGGATTAAATTCTGGTAACAAGATTCAGTGACCCAGAAAAGGAGTTAAGCCCTTTCATTGGACAGAAAGAAGGCAGCTATTTCTGGATGAACTAAAAGAGAAATTGGCAACTGTGGCATTTAGGCTGCTGGCAGATGTGAGTGGCAGTTGTCTTCTGATCCAGAATGCTATAAATATGGTGCTGATGCATGGCCAGTGATTTGGTCACGCTGCATTAACTTGGCTGCATCACTCGTTCTGTATTTTGTAGATAAATGTGAATGTTGCAACTATGCATTCTTAATAAAGTTAGGGGTAGAAAATGGCACACATGGGTTTTCTTGATTTTATTTATTTTTCCCTCTCCCTGACAACTTTGTGTGCACTCATTCCAACCAGTTCTAATGATTGTTCTGTGTTATCTCTGTGGGTGGCTAGAAAGAAGGCAAAAGAATTGGTACTGCAGAGGAAGTGATTGATACATTATCAAGTATTTTGACCGTATGCTTTGCTAAATATGGTCTATATGCTTTTCCTTTAATTCCTTTGCTTAATTCAGGTGTTCTTGCCGGAATTTCCCTGACCAGGGTGTGAGCAAAACAGAGCCACAGTGTTGCCTAGCGAGAAGTCTGAAATGTATTCTGAGCATTTCTTTCCAGAATTTTTTCTGGAAAATCTAGGAAATAATGCGTTTTGTTTTTTTAAAACTTTAACTGAATGTGCTTTTTTTGCTTTTTATCAGATTTCCAGAAACTTACGGCAGCAGATGATAAAACAGCCCAAGTTGAAGATTTTCTTCAGTTCTTATATGGGGCAATGGCTCAGGATGCCATATGGCAGAATGCCAGTGAAGAACAGCTTCAGGATGCACAATTAGCTATAGAGCGTAGTGTGATGAATCGCATTTTCAAACTTGCGTTCTATCCTAATCAGGATGGAGATATTCTGCGTGACCAGTAAGTTACTGCCATTTGAAGTACCTGGTTTCTCTTTTGCAGTTGGTGCAGAAGGAAGCTCTGCAGTCTTCATGTGACAAACTTGATTGTCTTAAGGCCATCATGCCATACAAACTTGTTTCCTTTTAGAACATTTTGTACAAAACCAAGGAAGTACTTTAGCATCACACGCAAACGTTTGTGTTTGCAGCAAACAGCTAGAATGGAATAACATTTTAAGTATAATGACTTGAGATACAGTCTTTCAGCTCTGCAGGTGTGTATGCTGAGAATGATTAAAATCTGCTTCAGGATTTGTTCCTTCCATTTTCTGTTCCAGTACAGCACTCTCCATGCATTTAGGTGTTTTGATGCTTTTTAGAACACTTTTTTTTGAATGCTTTACTGGCTGCATAGTTGAACTTGATTGTATGGCAAAATCCTGCATGTCACTTACTGACCTAATGTCATTAGCTGGGACCACCATGATACACATTCATGAAGATCTTTCCTACAGTATGCCAAACCTGAAACTAGTGGGGAATCCCAGGGGACTACTGGCTGGCTGCTGCTTACCTCTTACTCTTATTTTTTGTGTTTGTTTTTAGGGTCCTTCATGAACATATACAAAGGCTATCTAAAGTAGTGACTGCAAACCACAAAGCACTTCAGATACCTGAGGTAACAACTTCTCCTTTCCTTTGCTTTGTGCGTTGGGGTTCTAGGGTTTTGATTGTGTTTGTGATGAGGGGAGGATTGTTTTGCTCTACATCTAGAAGCACTGTTTTTCTGTCTGTGCCAGCTGTAATACCCTGCAGGAAAAACACTGGGAATTTGCACAGCATTTTCAATTTTCTCATGGTTAATAAGGTAACTGAAAGCCGGTTGGTAGGCTTAAGAAGTCTGTGAGAGGCTGAATGTTTGTAGCCTTCCTAATTCAGTGCTTGAGCTTTGTGACTCCAAACAGTGAGTATCCGTAAAGCTACTCATACGGAAGACAGAGACATACAGCTCTACCTTCTTTCAAAATAGTGTACTGGAGAAGTCACTAATGAGTACAGGTTAATTATGTTAATTGCACATACAGCATTGTGTGCTTGTAGTTCTTCATTACAATACAGCAGGAAGCGACCTTTGTTCCGAGTGTAATGCAACCATCTTGACCTAGAGCTTCCTGTTAGTTTGGAGCCTTGCTCCTGCCTGCAAGTCTGTGGTACCTCAGATCCTCTGTGGTGCACATTAGTAGCTTGGACAAATGAGAACAGGTAACGTGTTTCTTTTTCCTAGGTATATCTCCGGGAGGCACCGTGGCCATCTGCACAGTCTGAAATCCGCACAATAAGCGCTTACAAAACCCCCCGAGACAAAGTACAGTGTATCCTGAGAATGTGTTCAACAATCATGAACCTGCTTAGTCTGGCAAATGAAGATTCAGTACCTGGGGCAGATGATTTTGTTCCTGTTCTGGTCTTTGTTCTCATAAAGGTGAGTTATTCTGCAAAGATCACAAACTTCAATTAATTCTTTTAATAAGCAAGCACATATTAGGAAGAAAAATAATTCATTTGGGTAACTGGGAGCATGCTAAACTTAAAACAAAAAAACGAATTCAGCATGTTTAAATAGAAATGTCAGAAATGTGATCACAGTTACGGTTTTTGAATCCAAGCAAACTTTGCTAGTTGGAACCAAGGAAATTGGGGCGAGGCATTGTTGGAGTGATGGTGATGGTGCTTTTTTGTAGTTGTTGTTTTGGGTGTTTTTTTTGTTTTTGTTTTTTTTAGATGTGTCCATCAGCCTCTGTTATCTGTGCATGCTTAATGTTGTCCTCTTAATGTTGCAAAAATGCTCCTTTTACCAAGTCAGATGTTTTCTGAGGGTGTGAAATGGGGGTGGTCTGGATAAGCAGTCACCATCCTACAGATGTACTGCATAATCCTGTACGTATTTGTGAGGATCACTGCAGAAACAGAATTGTACTTCTACTATGTATCTTATAATTCTCTACACTTAGCTTTGCGAACAAACTAAATGTCCTTTTCTTCTTTAACCCTCAGGCAAATCCACCTTGCTTGCTGTCCACTGTTCAGTACATTAGTAGTTTCTATGCCAACTGTTTATCTGGAGAAGAATCTTACTGGTGGATGCAGTTCACAGCAGCAGTTGAATTCATTAAGACTATTGATGATCGCAAGTAACTCAAACAGCACATACAGGGGCAGACTGTTAGCAGAAGAGTCTATAAGAATGTACAACAGCTGCAAAAGCTAAGAAGATACTTTCCTTGTATATAATATTGTACAGAATTGAGGCATTTTAAAACACACCTTTACTAATCAAATTAATTTAACAGGTTTTCCTCTTCTCATTTGGTTGCATTTTTCTCCCGTGTAGATACTGGCACTGTAAAAGGGACCACAGTTTTCAGGTATTTTGGAATCTCAAAATATGCAGAAAAGTCTCCATGTTTTTTTTTCATCACCCCTTTTCCTGAATTCTTACTCACGTGAATAATTCACTTCATTTCTAATGGAATACTGAAACAAGAAGAATCAGGGCAACCACTTAGTATACTTTCTAGCTTAATACACCTTTTATTAATAAAACACCAGCCACACTGCAAGTTTGTAGTAGGTGACATTAGTTACCAATTGTATTTCACCTAAATTTAAAATCTGAGAGGACAATGTAAATATTATATAACTATATTTAATGCATTGCAATTATCTTTGGACTCATTATCCTTTAAATAAACAAGCAAAAGCCTCTCTGACCTCTAACAGGTTGTTATGTACTGTGTTTTGGTAAATGAAAGGACTTTCTCAAAAGGAGAGATCTCAAGATTAAAAAAAGACAAACTATTTATTAAAATGTAATTACTGAAATTTCTGAAACTGGAATTTATAATAGGCAGGGCTTAATTGATAGCTAAACACTTTTTGGCTAGGGCATTAGGGTGTTATAAAGGTTTGAATATATAGAGGAGAAGGACTGTAAGTTACAATAGATAAGTCTAATATAAAAAAGGGGTAATAATACCTTTCTGTAATATTTTTTTCTGAAATATTGTGTATACTGTACAAACCCCAAACAGAGATCCTTAACAAACCTTGGGCTGTAATATATATTTTGATTAGTGACATTAAATACATATGCCAGGGGTTTCAGTGAATGTTTTTACTAAATGTTCTTCATGTTTTCTGCTGTGCAGCAGTGCAAGTTTTACTGTTCATATAAAATATTTTAAAATATAACACTGTTCTTTATGAAACATATCATGACATCAGGTCAGGGTGTTTTATAGATTTGTCACCCCACCTTTCCCTTAAACTGATAATTATGAATTCAAAGATGTTTTTATGTACAACACCCCATACATTTTTCATGAATTAAATGGTCTGAGTGATGGCCAGGTTGTCACCTGTATATAAGCAATTGCTGTTCTTTTTTACCTAGAATTACACTGAAAAAGGACAGCGAGCATTTAAGTTTTTCATGTCAGTATTATTCCTTGCTCTTCCTGGAGTGTTCGGTGCACTTCTGACAGAGGGATGTGTTAAGACTTGGTGTCTGTGACTGGTAAAGGAAACAAAATCTTTCTCACGTTCTTTACAAAATATGTTCCTTTTGTTGTTGTTGTTTTGCTTTTTTGTTGGGTTTTGTGTGTTTGTGTGTATGCATTTTGATGATTAAAACCTGTAAGGAACTAGTACTTAAAATCACTTGGTTAACTGAAATTAGAACAATTTATGTAAAGTATCAAGTGCTTGATTTGGCTGTGCTACTTGTCAAGGCATAATTAAAGAAACTTATTTTCTAGGGCTCTATATGTAATTCAGTATAGCATTTTTGCCAAGCTAATCACAGGTGAAAGAGTAGAATGGTAACTTTTTTTTGTAGTCTTTCTCCTTTATTAGAGACTTGATTGTGTGGAGGAGCAACACTCAATAGAAATGGAATTCCTCTGATCTGCCTTACTGTGGAAACTCAGTCTGTGTACCACTGCAACATTCTGGTTATTTAGCCTTGATGGGTTTTTGGTGCTGAACATGTAACTTAATATTGCAAGCACAGCCCTGACCGATAACACACAGCAGTGAAGCACAAATACGCCCTCGAAAAAGATATGGCCAGATCATATCTAAAAGCAATATAAATTTATTTATATTGAAGTGTCCTATAGTACGTAATTATTACTTGAACGTCTGAGATGTTAAGACCAATGTATGAAAGTTCTTTTAGTCCTGAAGTTTGGGTTTTAGTTGAGGATAATAATTAATCCCTAAATCAGTCTTGTTCTAAATCGTACTAGTTTAAAAGATGGCACAACAACACCTAAGCTGGTGATGACCCTGTGCATTGCGTCCCGTTTGCAAGCCTGGCAAACAGTTTGATCAGCATCTGGTCTTTCAGATTTGCTTTCCTTCATGGAAGTGGCAAGAACCATTTTCTTAATTATTTTTATTAATTTGCTTTTCTGTGTAGAAAAATTATTAAAAGAACTGGAGTAATTTTTTAAAAAACATTTTTAAACCGGTAAGTGTTTTGGTGAGCCCCAGATTAGCTGAGAGCATTCATTACAAGATGGTCCTTTGCTTTTTTCTTTTTTTACCTGCTCCGAAAGTCCTTATATAGTATTGCTAGGTGTAGTTAGAGAATTAGGCTTTCCAAGGAATTAAAAACCTTGTAAGTTCATCTTAATATTTTCCCCTGCTGTCCCATAACATTTTGTTTTAAAATGATAAATTACGTGTATAGGAAGTGATGTTGTTAGATTTTGGTGTGCAATAGTAAATGTGAAAAGAGTGCATAAAGGACCAAACGTAACAGAACTGTTGCCAAAAGGTGCCAGCCAACTGTACACCTGTCTGTAAACTTGGTGCTTTCTGTTAAAATTACTTCAACCACTGAATGGAACACCCTGAGGGAAAGGGGCTGGGGGGAGGTCATTAGCAGTAAGTAGATTGCATTCATGGACTTGGGGTTTGGTCACTGACTTCAGCACTGGGTGTCAGCGTGTCTGCAGAAACTGCCAAGTTAAACAATGGCATGACTGCGCCTGTTAATTTTGCAAAGGTGGTTTTCCTTTTTTGGGGGGTAGAGGAGTGAAAGAAAAGGGCTGGTTCTTTCACCCTCAGGAGATTCCTTTTTTGCTCCTAACCCTAAAGGAGATTTCTTTAAGGCTTTTTTTAGGTCCTCTTTAAGGAGAATTGGAATGTGTATGACCTATTAATCATTTAGGTTTAAAGGTTTTTGATTTAAAGACCTTATATTACCAAATGCTGAATGTAACTGCCATAAATTTCAGGAAAAAAAGCCACTATCGTGATCCCGTTTCCTGTAGGTGGGTTTCTGATGAGCACAGTGTTGGTTTGTATCACTTGAAAACAGCCGTGTTCTGTAGGCAAAATTCCAGCAGAAGTTTGAGAACTCACCGCCGTGTTAGAGCTGAGTGGCACGTAGGGGAAGGCTGGTGGGCCAGGGAAGGAGCAGCAGGAGAAAGCAAACCTGTTCAGCGCAGAGCTTCAAGCAAGTGAAGCATGTGTGTGTGAAATCGAGTGTAACATGCGTGGCCGTGCTGCTGCACCCACTGCTAAGCCTGAGGCTGGCAGCACGACGGGAGAGCTGCAGCAGCAGCAGAACGGCACAAGGAGGGGGAAGGATGCTCTGATTGGGGTACCAGCTGGTAACCTGGTTGAGCCTGTACTACTTGAGAATTAATCTCTGCTGCGTTAGTAATGTGTGTTCTGTACCTTTTAATTGTGCTTTACCTCTATTTAAAAGCGTTGTACTGCCTCTCCTCTTTGAGACTGGTAAAGCCTTTATAAATCTAAATTAATGAGCTTGCACAATCTTGTACACAGGAAACCCATCTTGTCTCTAACATGGTTATTAATGTACTATTCTGTAAAAAAAAAAAAAAAAAAAAAAAAAAACCTGATTAAAAGGAGAGCAGTTTACCTGACCAGACTTCCTGTTTCTGCGTCGCTCCCTGGAGCAGGAACCATCGCACCGGGCTGTGCACGGCCCTCGCGGGGACCGGCCGGCCCCGGGGAGGGTTTTGGCAGCAGAGGAGGCGCCGCTCTCCTCGCGCTTCAGCCAGCCTTTCCCTTCGCTTCCTCGGTCACACGGCGTGGCCCTGCGGAAGGGCTTCGCTGCGGGAGGGCCGGGGCCCCCTGCCCGTGCCAAGGGGGGGGGGGGCCCGCCTGGCCCCGCCGGTACCGGGCCTCTCCCCAGGGCCCCCGCCGCCGGCCCTCGCCCGCCCCCTGGCGGCCGCGCGGGGCGCCTGCAGGCCCGGCCGAGCCCTGGTCCCGGTCCCGGTCCCGGTCCCGTCCCCCCCCCCGCCGTGGCGCCGATCGGCGGGGCCGGTTCCGCCGCCCGGCCGCGGGCGCCCTGCGCTCGGTCCCCGCAGCGTTATTGACCTTGATTCTCTCTCATTTGCATCCGGCATTTTTCATCCTCTGGAATATGGCGTTCGGGGACCTTTCCATCATTAAGTGGATTTACAGCAATTTCCTTATGTGTTTTCTCCAAGGGATTCTGTTATGAGAGGCACATTAAATCTCCATTAATACCTCATTATCCGACTGATAAGATTACCATGATAATGAGGCAGAAATTCTAATTGTTTCACTTCTTATTGTGCCTTTCATTAAATCATATACCTGGAAGTTGCCAGCGCAGAGGGGAGCTCTGGGCCCTGGGCGGGGAGCCCGTCCCCGTTGCTGCTCGCGTCCTGCAGCCCTCGAGGGGTGCTGGGGACACGGGGACGCGGTCCCTTTCCCCTGGCTGCTGCTCCCCCTCGGCCCCGCTGCAGGAGGGCTGCCTGCCCGACAGCTGGGCTGCTGCCTGGGCCGGGGCTGCCTGCTGTGGGGCCACGAGGGCCGGTGGCTGACACCCAGCCGGGTCCCAGCAGTTCAGCGCCTTGCTCCTCCCTGCCAGCGCTCTTCTGCCCCAGTAACGCCCGTGCCTTTGCTCTGGCGGAGGCCAAGGCCCCGACCCTGTCCCTGGCCATTACCCTCCGTCGGGTGGCCCTGCATGGGCCTTGGTGCCCGCTGGCGTGGCAGCGCCGTGGTTTCACACCGTGGCTCTTTCCTGAGGGCTTTTAAGCACAGGGGTGTACAGCGCGTTCGCAGCCTCCTTCGGAGCTGTTACAGCCCATCAGGTCAATGATCCATGAACTAAAAAGTCTCTAAGCAGGAGCAATTATTGTCTATCATGTGTCAAAGGCGCCCGTATTGACCCCGATAGATGGAGCCATTATGGCCTGTTGAGTCAACGATCCATGAACCACACGTCCCTGGGAGCCGAGGTCTCCACCAGCTCCTGTCCTGTCCGCCGCCTCCGCCCTGTCACCCCTGGAGGGCTGAGGGAGGCCCGGGATGGAGGTGGCTTTGTGCTGTGGGGCTGCTGCGAGCCCTTCTCCCTGTAAGAGCCCCAGGAGCAGAAGCTGCCCATGCCAGGCACCCGTGGCTGACTGCGCTGGGAAGCACCGCAGGAGCCCTGCTTGGCACTGGAGCTGTCTCCAGATCCTGCAGCTCCTTACGGCGGGGCCACGAGCCCTCTGTGTGGCCAGGACCCTTCCTTAGGCTCGGTTTGTGGCCATGCAGAGCCTGGAGCCAGGCTCGCAGAGGCCGTGGGCAGCAGGAGATGGAGCAGGGGCCCATCTGTGCCCCCGTCTGTGTTCCTGGTATCTGGATCTGCAGCAGCAAATAACGTTACCCTGCACAAGTGGACTTCGTTAAGCTCCTCCTGTGCTAACGAGGCAACGTCTCCATAGTAACTGGCACATTTGGAGGGCAGGAGGCTCACGGGACTGGGAGACAAAGCCTGTGCAGGAGTGGAGGCAGAGCCCACCCACGGCCTGCTCGGGTGGAGCAGAGGCGATGGCTCCCCGCCGCGGCACCGCTGCAGCCCCACAGCTCCCCACGAGGAGCTGGGTCCGGCCCCGGCAGCGGCAGCCCTGGTGCTTGCCCCGGCCACGCAGCAGCAGGGACACGGCCGCTGTGCCAGGGCGGTTTTTGGCACTGACCTGCAGCACCGGAGCCGCCCGCGTGCCCGGGCTGGGGCTGCCGCGGGCCCGGCTGTGCTGCAGCAGCTGGGCCGGGCAGATGCTTGGGGCAGCCCTGCCCTGCCCTGCCCTGCCCTGCCCTGCCCTGCCGGCAGCGCGGCCACTTACCCACATCGCCAGCGGAGTCGTTGGGCTGGGGTTAATCAACATTCATTCATGTTTCCAAGTGTAAATTGAGCATTTGTTTAATTATGTGTAAGTAGCAATACATTCTGGCCATTATCTAAATCACTATTTTATTTCCTGGATGTGGTTTCATAATGCTGGGTTTGTACTCCAGCCTCTGCATCATTAACAGAGAAGAGTTAATGAATATAAAAGCGTAAAGGCTAATTACACTTTAATTTACAATCATGGTCTCATTTTGGGACCACATGAAATCTGTTTTGAAAACAATTAAAAAAAAAAAAAAAAAGCCCAGTGAAGGTCTGGTGACTGGAAGGGTTTTGGCACAAAGTGAACGGTGCCGGTGGCCGCTGGGCCTGTTGCAGCACGGCCACACAGCGCTGGTGGAGCCGGGGCTGCCCGCGGCTCCCGGGAGGCCTGAAGGTCCCTCGTGGCCCCGGTCCCCAAGGGCAGCCGATGGCGGTGGGGTCGGGGCTGGGAGCTGCTGCGGGTGACTGTGCCGAAGGATGTAAATTGGAGCCTGAGTGGAGAGCACGGTTCACCTGAAGGAGACAAAGATTTATAGGGCTGCAGATGTTGAAAGCAAAATTCAGCAAGACTGCTGACTCGAGCACTTTACAATATTTACAATTACTGGAGATATAATGGCAGGCTTTCCAGCGAGCAGGACTCGTGCAGGAGCAGATATTGGTGCCCACTTATTACGGGGTGACGGTATCTGAAATCGAAGCTCACAGTAGCAGAGGCGAAGGCGAGCAGTTTAAGGCTCCTGCTCGGCTGTGACATCTGCAGGGGGATCGCCCTGAGCAGCAGAAATCTGATAATCTCAGATGTGGTGTTTGGGTGCCTTGGGTGCTCCCTGCAGGCTGCGGTGTAGGGGAGCCTGGGGGCTCCATCGCTGACTGTGGGCAATCGCCCAGGACAGAGCTCACAGCCTCCTCCAAGGACCCCCACGTCCACGGGGACTTGTCCTCATCCACGTCCAGCCTCCGTGTGGTGCTCAGCACTGAAAGCAGGAGCGGCAGCATCTGCAGGCAGGTGCAGAGGGTGCTGGCACAGAGGAGACACCAGCCTCGCTGCCTTGTGCCCGGTGGCCGCTGCCGAGTGCTGGTACGGGGCGAAGCAAAGCGTTTGGTGAGCGGCTGCTGGGCGTTGCTGCCAGAGCGGCCGTGCCCTGCCGCAGCACGGGGCCTGGGGCAGCGCTGGGGACTGGAGGCGCTCCCTTGTAGCTCAGCACAAGCTGAGTTTGGGTTGTTGATATTTAAAATGCTGTAAGAGCTGGCTCTGCGTTAGCCCAAACCATGCTGGTCAGTTCTGTTACTGCTCTGCACGCACCAGGTCCGTGCATCGCCCCCGTCCCACTAACTGCCCCCGGGGGCTGGCTAGCAGTGTTTTGTACCCAACAGGAGGGCAGCAGGCACCCGCCTTGGGAACGCAAACGAGGGTGATTCAGCCCCCATCCTGCCCAGCGTGGGCGCCGCGCACTGCTGCGGTGGTGGAGGGCAGGACCCGCGGCAGAAGCTGGAGCACGTGGCTCCTGGCCGTGCGTGTGTGTACGTGCACTCCTGTGCACACCTCCACCCACTAGTGTTGAGCAAATATCTGCTTATATTTCCTTTATTGTTCTGATTCCCTCAAAAATGAAATAAAAACCAAGTGCTGACTTCAGGAGGGAGCAGTGGCCTCGGAGCGAAAGGCTTATTCTCTCCGCTGGGCTGGCTGCCTGCATCCAGCAGCGGAAATAAATCTCCCTGAGAAAACCACTTTGCTCACACAATTTCAATCCAGCAGGGCATAGTGGCATCACTCACTTCTTGTTTTATTTAGCTGATAATCTTTTATTGGGCCAGCAGAGCCCTGTGAAAGCACGGTGCCGTTGCAGGGCTGTTGTGGGTGCTGCGGCTGGGCGCGTGGCTGAGCCCCGCTGTCTGCTGAGGGCGGCGGTGCCCAGAGGGTAAATCTGCACCGCGGGCTGAGCTCGGGCAGTGCTGCAGCCCTGCCAGGGCTCTGCGGCCCCCTGCCCACGGGCAGGGATGGGACAATCCTTCTGCTCCCCAGGTGCCTCTGGAGGTGACTCAGGGCCATCTGCTCAGGCAGGATTTTGAGGACTCAGCACTCACAGCGGCCCCAGAGGCTCTGCAAATGCCTCTGCTGGTGATGGATGTGCTGAAACCGGGCAGAGGGGGCTCCTCCACCAGCCTGCACCCGTCAGGGCACTGGGTCACCCTCACCAGGCTGTGGGTGCGGGGCTGCTCTGCTGCCGGCGCTGCCATCGTGCACAGTCCCACGGGGTCTGTCCGTCCGGCAGTGGTAGTGTCCCCGTGCCGCTGCAGGCACCCGGGGAAGCTCAGCTTCCCTCTCCCTCTGCTAGTGCAAGAGCTTTGCCACAGCTGAAGCCCTTCGAGTCCCTCAGACAGGTTTGTCATCCCACTTGTCACCGAGCCGCAAGGCCATGTCACTAATGAACACATCCAGCACTCCGAGTGCCTGCAGTCGCTAATTGAAAGCGTTCACAATTGGGAATTAATGCGGGTTAGACACATTCGCTGCACTAATAAAGATTTGCCTTTCAAAAATCTCCGTCTGCTGAAGGCCAGCGGAGAGATGGTGCCTGAAGCACCCTGCCCATGCCAGGCAGCAGCCGATGGCACAGGCTGCATGTGTCCCCGGCTCGGCCGTGCCCGCAGTGCAAGGGCTGGGGTGGCATCAGCACGGGGCACCATGCTGGCACACGATGTCCCCTCCATCCCCTGAAACCCTGTCTGCTCAGGCGATGCACAGGAGCCGTGTGGGACAGGACGTGGGCAGAGCCCTCGCTGCCGGCACGCCGGGTGCAGAGCGGCTGCCGAGACGCGCTCTGAGTCCTCCCGGCCTGCCGCTCCAGCAGAGGTGGCTGCTGCTCTGCACAGCGCAGAGCTGGAGGGACAGAATGGCTCTATTAGCAGCGGGTTTTCCTTCTGTTAAACTGCTGTAAGAGATGGGGTGCCCAGATCTGCAGCCGAGGTGGCGGCTGGCACCACGCAGGGGCTGGGTGCTGGGGCGAGAGAGCTGAGGTGTCGGGTGTGAGGCTCCTGCAGGGCCATCGTGGCGGCACCAGCCGTGTCCCATGGGGGCTGGACACAGGCCCGGGGGCTGTGGGGCAGGCAGCTGAGCCCTGACCTCTCAGCACCACTGCTGCGGCCCTGAGGGGCCCTGGGGACCAGCAGGCTGTGCCCCGGGGGGTGCAGGTCCAGCGCCCCTTTGCCCCCACCCTGGGCAAAGTGCTGCCCCAGGTGGAACCAGACGGAGACACGCCGGTCGTTCACATCACCGCACCGCCGGTACTGTTCCTTCAGTGCCCCCTTCCCCTGCCCCCCGTTAACAATTCCTGCTCTCTGGTGCGCGGCCAGGCTGCAGCACCCTGCAGACCCTGCCCCGCACAGCTCGGGGCCGCCTGCGCCTCCTGCCCCGTGCCGGCTGGAAGGCCTGTGCACTGCTCAGGGACCCCCGCCCAGGGCTGCCTGGTGCCCCCGGCCCCCAGGAGGTGCCTCCAAGGGGCTGGTGCAGAGGGCAGCGTCCCAGCGGCCCCCCCACTGCTGGTTTCACCTCCCCTGTCCTTGTCATTGCAAGTCGTGTTGGCAGTGATTTCGTATTTACTTCCAGATCGTGGATGAAAATGTTGAATATCTTCATTCGGTGATGATTCCCCATTGACAACTACTTTTTGAGACCTGTCAGTCAGCCAATTCTTACTCCTTTTAATGTGTGCTCTATTGATATTATATAGAGCTAATTTTTTAATCAAAACGTCATGTACTATTAAATCAAATGCCTAACAGAAACTTAAGTATACCACAGCTTCCCAGTTACTTTCATTAGTTAAACTTTTAAATTAAAAGAATGAAACCAAATTTTTTGACAGGACCTACTTTCCATAAAGCTGTGCTAACTGGCACTAATTACATTCCCTTTCTGCACCAATTGGGCCTGTTTTGAGCTCTTCAGCTGCTTTCTGCGGGACTGATGCTGGACTAAGGGGATTAGCCGTGCCCGTCAAGCACTGGCGCAGCGCTGAGCGCACTCAGGAGCTGCTCGGTCGTCCTCAGAGCTGCAGGCACAGCTTCATGTGCACAGGGCTTGTCCTGCTCCGTGTGACCAACTGCTCCGGGTAGGAGTTCACAAATCAGACGGGTCCCACGACAGCCGCTGGTGGTAGAGGGTCCCTGTGGCAGACAGGGAGGTGCCCAGCAGTGCCTGGTGTGCAGCTGGCTCGGGCTCTGCCCTGGGGACGGGATGGGGACATGCGTGCCCACAGCACCCCACGGGACGTGGGGCCGGGGGTGGTGGCGCAGCCCCACTCTGCCCGCAGCAGGGCCCCGGAGCGGGGCCAGGCCATGTCAAGGTTAACGGCTTGGTGGGGAAATGGGAATTTTCCTCTTGTGCTGGCTGCAGCCCCTGACCTGAAAACAGCTAATCCAGCCTCTCCCGGACGCTGTGCAAGAGCAGGCGTGCAAATGCGATATGACAGCCCAAGGCACACCCGTATGGCTGCCAGCTGGCCGGGAGGCGCTGCCCCAGCCGCGGGTGCAGCGGGCGCAGGGAGGTGCGGGCAGGCCCTCGCTGCCCAATGCCACGTGCGGGACCGGCTCCACCGCCGCCAGCACCTTGACGGGTCCACCCCAGCATCACAACAGCCTCCTGGAAAGCTCTGCTGTTCCCAGGGGGCTGGCAAAGGGCTGTCCTGTGCCAGGTGGCCTGGCCATCTTTGTCCCCTTCAGATCAAGCAACCCTTTGTAAATCTAAATTAATAAGGTTGCCCGGCTATAGACACAGGAACACGTACTGTATCTTGTCTTTGTCGATCAATGCATTATATCATCCCATAAAACTGATTAAAAAGCAGAGCAGTTCATCTCACCAGGTTCCACGTCTCAACATTATAAATTTCATATTATGGTTAATGATTGTCAGTGCAGACGGAGTACATGCAAGCTGATCAGTATTGTAGTTTATAATTAATTATTGGAGCGTTGCTGCAGAGGACACCAAGGAGGGGGTGGCAGCTGATTAGCAATTTATTCTCTCTAAAACACCAAAGGAGCCATGGGGAAGGGTGTGTGTGTGTGTGTGACACTGCCCATAACCGAGCCTTGCTGCTGGCAGAGGGGTCCCTGCAGGCACGCGGCGCACTGTCAGGCCCCGCCAGCACCACTGGCTCCACGCAGGGCCCCGCCGCGCCAGCCCAGCCCCGCGCTGCCGGCACCTCCTGCCCAGTCCTGCTCCCACCCCGCGCCACTGCCTGCCTGCCCTGACACATCCCGCGAGCGCGAGCAAGCCCTGGCACCAGGGCACGCGCAGAGCCCGTGAGCCCGCTGTGCTGCCCGCACCGGCCCCGGGCTTCACTCCGTGGCCCCAAAGGCCTCTGCCCTGGGGCGGGATGGAGCTGGCACGCGGGTCCCTCAGCCCCGTCGGTGACCCGGCTGCTGGCACTGGCAGAGCCACCGCCGCACTCTTCCTGCAGCTGGCACTGCTTTGTCGTCCGGAGCAGAGAACTGCGGGAAATTCTGCAGGAGAAGAAAAAAAAAAAAACAACAACCCTGAAGTCCCATTAAAAGAGAACAAACATTGGCAAGTGCGGAGCTATAATTGGATTAGGTCTTTATCAGATCTTCCCATTTGCGGAGGCGCGAGCAGTCCCGGGGCTGCGCAGAGTCAATCAGCGAGGCCAGGGGGGGCCGTCTGTTCCTCCGCGGGGGTGCCAGCTTATCGAGGGGATTTAACTTTTATTGACTAATAATAATGTTTTACAAAGGAGAACCAGGGCCCTGTGCCAAAGGAAAGTGTCTGAGCCCCAAGAAGCGACCGGCTCACAGCGACAGTTTTTGTTTGTTTATTTTCCATTCCAGGGTTTAGCACGGTGATGATTTTAATCCCCCAGCAGCAAAGCAATGAGAAGCATCAAACTGGAATGCAAATGGCTGTGTTTCCCAAGAAGATGGGTTTCTGTGCAATTGAAGCTTCCCAAACAGCATGGCAGGAGAGCGGGGCTTGGGAGGTGCTGGGGAAGAGCTGTGGAAGAGGGACGTCTGCGGCAGGGAGCGTTCCCGACGGCAGAGCAGCAGTCCTGCCCTTTGTCCCCCGTTAGAGGTTTGTGCTACCTATTTGTCCAGAATGCATTTTACCTCATTCACCAGAAATCATGGAATTGCTACCACATGCAGGGTTTTTTTAATAACATTTCACTGCCTGTGTGAAAACACCCACGTGCTCAGCACCGCAGTGCCACGAGCGTGGGGGTGCCTGGTGGCCCCTTGTCCCCAGCCCCAGTGCGGTGCTGGTGGCACAGCAGGGTGGCTGCAGCTCCCAGCTGCCATCCTGCACACCTCGATCCCCTCTTTCCTCTGGGCAGGTCTTTTTATCCCACATGTACAGAGCAGTGCCTTAAAATAGTCAAGCACTCAGGAATGCTGAAACTTTAATGTATGTTAAAAGGATATTAAAGTCTAAAACGAGATTTACATGGAAATATATTAAAATATTTTAGCTCTCAGGAACCCAGAGACTTATATTTTACAATACAGACAAATTTTATCATTTTAAAAAGAATTAGCATTGAAATATTTCTTGTGCATGCCTGTCGCATGACGTGCAGAGACACAAGCGCTGCAGGGCAGCATGGCACAGACGGGCACCGCGCTGCTGCCAGCGCCTGGTGCTGGAGCCTGTCCTGTGCCACCACAGCGGGGTGCCGCTGGGCCAGGGGCTTCCCCGCGTCCTGGGAGCACGGCGGGCCAGTGCCCCCTCGGCTGCCAGGGCCAAGACGGGAGAGTTTTAACTGAGCCAGTGGGGCTGCTTCTCCCGAAATAAGACATGCCATCCCACGGAAGGTGTCTGCCCACTTCTCCAGGACAACGCTCCGTAACAGACCACCCCTCCTGTCTGGCCGGCCCCAAGTCTCTGTGAGTGCCAGGGCCAGATCCTGCCACGCTGACCCCCTGCAAACCTCCCTTCCCCAGGCCGAACAGCAGCGGGGACATCCCAGAGATGCTCTGCTTGCTGGGCACCGCCGCAGGCGCATCCCAGCCGTGCCACCACTGCTCTGCAGCGTGGGATGGGGACAGGGTCTGGGACAGGCGAGCATGGGGGGCTCCCCACAGCCCTCACGGCTCCTTGTGCTGCCAGCCCCATGCAGGGGTGCTGGGGGTCCCCGCTTCCCCCCGGCAGAGCCACCCCGGCTGTGGGAACAGGGCCAGGACGGGGCCAGGGAGCGTGGCGGTGGCGGTGGGCGCGCAGCCTGTGCGGCGCCGGAGGGCTGCTGTCAGCGGCCTCAAGATGGCACGCTAGGAGTGGGAACTGCGCCGCAGAACAAAGGCTCTGCACAGAGCCCAGCCTGCAGCTCCTGTCCTGCTCCTCATCCTGCAGCCCCATCCCTCAGCCCCATCCCGGCTGTGGGGCAGGGGCACGGTGCAGTGTTGGCGGCCAAACACCGCGATTCTCCACATGGATAAGTCACAAACGAGATCCCTGGCAATGAGCGCCTGGTGCACCAGGAGCTGGGTGGCCGCACCGGTGCCAGGCCGTCAGCTCACGGCCGCTTTTCCTCCGGCACCAGCACCAACCAGTGCCATGGCAGCGCCGAGCACCAGCCTGTCGTGTGTGCACCAGCACCGACTCAGTTGGGCCGCACAGGACGGCGAGCTGTTCTCCCTGTGGAGGTGTCCCTGTTCCGCTGTTCCTGGCGGGCCCACAGGCTCCCGGGGCCGCAGCCAGGCCGGCCTGCGTCAGCAGCGCTGGTGCTGGCTCCGAGGCAGCCAAGTTTTGCCTGTCCCATTGTGATCTTCTTCAGAGGGAGATGAAAACAACTTGTCTGGCTGACAGGAGAAGAGCCTAAGTGCTGCTGCTTCAATTTCTTTTCCTTTTCTTCTCTGCTGTCAAGGAGACAAGCTGCTCTTTCTGCCAGCCCAGGAACTTCACAATGCGACTGGCAAAACCTCAGGATTAATTAGGGAGCAGGGAGGGCGGCGGGCGAGGGGCAGCACCGGGGTGGGGGCACCCCTGGGGGGGGGCAAGAACAGAGCAAGGGGTGCATGTAGCCCCCACAGCGGGACCTGGCCGCAAACCTCCCGGCACAGAGGCTCCCCGCTGCCGTGCCTGGTGTCACGGGGGGCTCCTCACACTGGCTTGCGTCAGCCATGGTGCTTGGGACGTGTCAGGGCTGACGCTCGGTGTCACAGCTCCCGGTGTCCGCGGGGACTGGGGGCCGCCCGGTAGGGGCGCAGGGTGCTGCAGCGCGGTGCCCGTGGGGCCGATACCCGGGGTGGTGGCTTGGCGCCCCGGCAGCCCCGCAGTGCCACCGCGCCGTGCCAGCCACCATGGCCGCATCCTGCACACCAGCTGCGCCGCCGCCCCGCAGCAGGGGCACGGGGGCGAGGTGCCCGTCCTGCTAATTAGTGCGTGCTGAGGAGGAACTCTCTCAGTTCTGCCTGCCTTGACATTAAGACCTAAATTTGCTGTAAAACCAAATGGATACGCACACCCACATCTACAAGGCTTTTAGTTCAGCAACAAGTGAATCCATCAAAGCCCAGCACCTAATTTAATAGCAATAATGAAAGGTGTGCGTCACTATTAATTTAAGCACTCCAACATTAGCCTTGCACTTAGAAACCAGCAAGGCAAAGCTATTTACAAATGAATGTACCAGGGCAATAAATTGAAAGTACTGGTTTGACCTGTGGTGGCTGCTTTTTTCATTTATACATAGATATATTTCTTTAGATGCATTTACTCCCATCTCTTTAGCAAGGCCTCCCTAATTAAGTTGAAGCAGCAGTGAAAGTGTGGCAGTAAGTGTGGAAAGAAGCTGCTAAAAACATATTTAATTCATTATAAATAATCTTTGATACCATAAGGTTGGATAAAGGTTTGCAGTATCAGAGCAGGCCGCCAAGAAGGCCAAGGAGATTGCTTATAAGCAGCAAAAGCATTTGCATTGTGCGATTTAACCTCCTCACACCCAGGGAGAGCGTGGTGGGTGCGGGGGCGCCTGGCTGCGTGGCGGGTGTGGGGCACTGGCACCAGCACCGGCACCGACACCAGCACCGGCACCAGAACCGGCACCGGCACGGGGGGCCTGCCGGAGGAAGGCAGGGCGAGGGGCCGTGCACCAGGGCGGCCGGCTGCAGCGCAGGGTGCTGGATCCATGCTGCTGCGTGCCGCGTGTGCCCCCAGGATGATAATGTATGTTAAGAGGAAGGTGTATGTCACCCACATTAAAGGAGTTTAATGTGCTTGGAGTCACATTATTGTACCCTTGTAGAATACATTATCTGTCATGCTGCCTTTACAGGCTGTCACCTCGCAGAAAGGCTACAGTGTTCCTGGAAACCATTATCAGACTCTAATGATATTATCAAAATTGGAGTGCGCTGCGTGGGGGGGGGCAGGAGGAGGCACCGCGGTGGCTGGTGCTTCCTGTGCCCAAGATGCGTCTCCTGCGTCCCTTGCAGGATGGCTGGAGCTGTGGGATGGGGCTTCTAGAGTGGAAGTCAGGCACCTGCGTGTGGGTGTGCTGCTGGGTGCCATGTCCCATGCATCTGAGCGTGGTCTGGGAAGCCTTCGCAGGGGCTGTGCTGGCACCTTGTGCCTGTGCCTGCACAGGAGAGATCTGGCACATGGACACCGTCCTCACCACGTCCTGCCCTGGGTTTGCCCTTCCTGTGGTGATGCCTGGCGGGTGCAGCGGTGCTGGATGCTCTCTCAGCAGCTGGCAGAGGGCACGAGCCCAGCTCTGCCTCGGCCGGTGAGCGCTGCTGGAGCCCTGCTTCCAGGAACTGCTCCGCACGGACAGACTAATGGCCTGGCAGTCGATCAGTGCGGAGCCAGCTGCAGCCGCCCCGGCTCTTACGGACGGGGAAGCTGCAGAGCAAAGAACGGCTCCGGGGCCACTCGTTCCCTGCCAGTGCCCAGGGGCACGGCTGGCACGTGGGAGCACCTGCACCCACCCCTGGTGGGGTGGGACCGGGTGGGTGAGGGCGTGCGCTGGGGAAGGAGAGGGGCTGCAGGCAGTCAGCGAGGGGATGCTCAGCCCGTGCCCAGCCCTGGCAAGGTTTGGACATGAAGCTGTGGGATGGCACCACGCTCATGCAAGGCAAGGCAGCAGCCGCTTGTCCTGGTGAGGCAAAACTCGGCAGCTCCAAAGCCTGGGCTGGGTGCCCTGGGTGCCCCTGGCGCTGGGGCTGCTCTTGCCACTGTGCTGCGAGGCAGTAGGTGCAGCTCAGCACAGCGCAGCACAGGCCAGTGAAACACCAAGGCCGGGGAACGTGTTGGCCTCTAAATATTGCTCTTCCTTTTCCCTGTCAGGTGAAACTAAAAAAAAAAAAAAAAGGGAGCCTTCTTTTTTGGAGTGTAATCTTCCACCTGTGACAAGAAGCCACGTAAACTGATAAATTGCAGATTAAACGAGTGCCACACTCCACTTCAGTCCCTGGCTGTTAATTCCCCTGTTGTGCAATTCCCTGCTTTCAGGGCCTGTCAATTCCACCTAATCGCAGGAGGCACTAAAACACCCTGCCCTGACAGCCCCAGATCACGAAACCCCTGACTCCTCACTCAGGTGGATTGCATGCATCACTTATGCACAAATCAGCAATATGCCAGCAGGGAGGAATTATGTCAGATGACAGCCCCGACACGAGGTACAGATTGCAGCGCCGCGCAGCCCCAGCCGCCCTGACAGATTGCAGCACGGGGCCGCGCTGGTGCGGGGCTGCACCGAGCTGGGGTGCGAGGCACGGGCACCTCGCAGGTGCCGCTGCCGGGGGGGCAGCGCCGGGCCCTGGCTCCCCCCGGCCGTCTCCACGGCACATGAAGGCGTCCCCAGGGCTCACTCGCAGGGCAGGGCCTCGGGGGAGGCGAGGGCGTGGGGCTGGGGAGGCCGCCGTGGGCTGGGTGCCCGTGGGGTGAGGACAGTGCCAGGTCTGTTCGGGCTGCAGGCCTGGCGTGGCCCCGCGTGTTCCCGGTTCTGACCACCCTGTCCTGCTGCAGCATTTAGCTTGCCTTAGCCTGTGATCCTGAAAAGCTTAAATTAATGACAGCCTTGCAGTTGCTCATTAATAATTGCTTCATTACTGTATGCGATTGCATTCTCCTGACAATAATGGTGTTTGCTGGTGTATTTCTAAGTATCTGGCATTTCGGCTCCCTGATGGAGCCCTCGGTGTGAAGGCCGCCCCGGCGGGCACGCGGCCCAGCCGCCAGCCTGTTGGGCTCTCACGCAGGGACACCGGCATCGCCGCACCGGCCGGGAGCGGAGGGCGGCTGCTCCCAGGCCACGCCGGCCGCTTCCCTCCTTGCACAGAGGATGCGAGGCCACGGGGGTCTCGGCCTGCAGCCCCGCTCCTCGGAGGCAGCAGGGCTCCTCGGAAACCTGCCTCAGGCGCTGGGCACCGACAGCAGCGGCCTGGCGCTGGCCGCGCGGGTGCAGCCGCTTGCAGTGGTCGGGGCACCGCCGGCTCGGTGCCCGCTGCGGTGCGGCGCGGCGCGCTGACCCCCTGCGCTCCCCACCTGGGGAGGGTGCTCATTTGTAGTTAAAAATCTATTGTGACTTGTCAGAAAAATGAATAAATGAGCACATTATTTTTTCATTTCAGAGCTCAGCATCTGTTTGTCTAATCAAGAAAGAGAACTGGGAAAGTCAACCAGGGCTGACGCACACATTTTATTTAACTTTTCCTCTGTCAAAGGAGTTTAAATGTGTAATGAACAGGCCATGGTGATTTGAAATATAATCCCATTACTCTGATGAGATTACCAAGGCTGTGAGAGTTCACAAATCATGCTTAGGGTTTTTAGAGTGAACAACACCCTGTTGAGATTTTTTTCCTTCTTTTTTTTTTTTTTTTTTTTTTTTTTTTTTTTCATTTATGAAGAGGTGTGTGGGGAGAACGAAATGTGACCATGCTTAACCCTTCGTACAGTGGCAGCATGGGGCTGTACACAGCCCTGCCGTGCCCCGGCTGCTGGCGGTGGCTATGAGCAATGCTGCGGGGCCGGCACCGAGCGGGGCGCGGGGCGGTGGTGCCACCACGCAGCCCCTGCAGCCATCGCAGCCGCACGTCTCCATCTCCGTCCCAGCATCGCACCCGGGCAGCCGCTCTGGGTTGTGATTTAGGGTCCCTGCCTGTTGAAGCAGAGTAAGAGAAAATTCAGAAAAACTCAGATGCTTCCAATACAGACTGATGCACTTCAGGGAGAAGTCATCCTTGTTACGTGAGACGGCAGCCACCCTCTCCTGCTGAAGCCTAGTAACAAGGCATGGAAGGAACAGCTTGCTTTGCTGACCCAGTTGAATGCCCATCTGAATCAATTAAATCTACAACTACCGGGGAAAGACCAGCCCGTGATGGATTTTTGTTCAGCTGTGCACAGATTGCAACCATGAGCTCTGGTTTAACTCTTCCAGCAAACACAGAACCTTAGAAACATTTTCTCCACGCTGCGTATTCAAGCAGATCTGGGTTTGGGAAGTAAACTCATTTCTTAACTGTGAGCGAACATTTTGAAGCGACCTCGTTCCCCAGCTCCCCAGCTCGCCCGCTCCCCACCAAGCCCCGGGGCACACGGCCGGGCAGTGTCCCTGCCTCCCTGCGGCACGGCTGTGCTGCCAGCGTCCCAGCTCCCCCGCAGGCTGTGTTAAAAATCAGGCAGGTGGAAGGGGTTTAAGAGGCTGTAAATGCCTGTGCAACGCAGCACCAGTCCAGGCAAGTGACCACACACCCACAAACGCTACCACAGTTTAAATAGTTTTCTTCTTTCTTTCTTTTTTTATTATGTCAATCTTAAGGCTTTCCTGAAAGAAAAATACTGCACATATTGAATAGCTACTTAGAAGAAATAAACCTAAGTGGGTGGCAACAGCATTATGGCCATGACAACAAGTAGGAGACTTGCGTAACTTCTGATACCAAAGTAGGCAATTTTTTTAGTTCAGTTAAAAAGAATTGAAACTAGGTGGCAAAAGAACATTCACATAACAACTTTAATGTTAAATAGTTCACAAAGCTGATTAAAGGAGTCATGTACATTGCATCATTTGAAGGGGCTTTCCCCATTGCATCTGTGCTGCATTTGTGCATATAAAATATTTAAAAATTTAATATCGTACTATAAAATATTGTTTCTCTCATTTATCCTTTGCAGAGAAAGAGTCACGGAAGACTGCACGCAGAGACCCGTGCGGTGCAGGCAGGACCCCCCCGGATGCCCCAGCTCTGGCTCCAGGAGGGCAGCACCCGCGTGCTTCCAAAGCTAAACCTTTTAAAACTGAGAACTTAAAAGCGACAGACAACTGACACATAACCTCTCTGCCTTAGTGCTTACTCCTAAGCTACGTGTTAAGGCTCAGAAAGTTTTTTTTGTACAAAAGCAAGGTAGGAAAGTGTCCGAGGTGGCATTGCAGCGGGCAAGCAGACGGCCAGGAGGGCGCTCACCCTGCCCCAAGCAGCTGGCGTGCCGCAGCCTGCCAGCGTCAGCTGGGCTCTGGACGGCCTCTCAGAACGGGAGGCATCTTCTTGTACAAAACCCCCTGCAGCAGCACAGAGAGCTCCAGCTTCAGTGGCTTTGAGAGATTTATGAAAGACACCTCTGGTGAACTGAACCAAAATGCAGCTCTGGTTCCCCATAATCCCATCCACGTGTTCCCTGATGTGTTAGACAGACAAGGCCAGAATAGTTACAAATCCCAGTACAAAGTAGGTCTTTGTTTTTATTTCTAAAGAATAATTCTGAGGAAAGGTGAGGCGTTTCCCAGCGCTCAGGTGCCAGCTGTCTCACTGAGAGCAGACCCTGCATGGCCGCAGGTCCGTGGCCCTACGGCGCTGACCCCGCCGCTCCCAGGGGCAGGGCGATGCTCTCCTCTTAGCTGCAGAGACGCTGCCTTGGTTTTCAAAACATCCTGCTGACTACAGCAAATATTGTTCCATACAACGTATGCGAAGCTGAAAAGCACAGTTAAAGAAAAATATTTTTGAAAAAAATGAAGCAAAAGAGACCTGACTGTCTCAACATTTCTTCACAGATCAGATCCCCTGCAATGGCTGCTGTTCCCTGGCTCACGGTTGCCTCCTGCACTTCAGCAACAGAAGTGTAACCATCTGGGACTGCAGCCTCCCCCCAAAAGAACTGTGCATCATATGGACCTTGAAAAAGATTACATCTGTTTATTAATAGTAAAAATGGATACATTTGTCCTACATTTTGTTTTTAGAAATTTGATCATGTCACAAGCAATACCTGTGTGTATGTGGGTGTATTACAGATGTATATAATTTATTTTAACCAGGCTGTGAAATAATATGTAATCACATCTCTTCTTGTGATTGTACATAATACAGTAATTAAATGATGCCAGTCTACGTCATTCTCTTATTTCTAATCAAAGGAACCTGAAGCGTAACAGTCTTCTTTCCGGCTGATATGGCTCTTTATTTTTGTCACAGGGGAGACTTCCCATCACCAAAGAGGGATAATCTTCCAACCGTGAGAGATGGGATAATTCAGATTTCTTTCCTGGCTGCTCCTGCCTGTTGGCAGCCGGAGCACCGCAGTCCTGGCTCCCACCTTCCCGGGCTGCATGGAGCGTCTCCCCCTCCAAATTCGGCAGACAGGCGTTCCTCAAGGCCAGGTGTTACTGCTGTCCTGATTTCTTCTCCTTCTGGAAGCTAAAGCTTGTTCTCCTGCTCAGCTTTCTTTGTTTCTGAGCAAAATAATCTGCTCTGGCTGTACTTGCTCGTGACTCCAGAATATAGTTAACCTGCAAGACACGAAGTGATATTTCATTTCCTTGCTGTTTCAGTGGAGCAGCCCAGGGAGGGCACAGACACTCATACCTCTGAACAAGGCATTAGTAAAAATGGCAAAAATACAGCAGAAACAGCTCGGAGCTTCAGGAGAAGCCCCCTGCTGCACGGGGCTGCATCCGGGCTCTTCCTCCTGGGCTCCTTGGGTGGGTGCAGCGTGGGCTGGGGGCTGGGTGCTGAGCATCCCTCTCTGCTCACCCAACCCTCCTTACCAAGCCTCCAGATGAACGCAGCAAGTCTCGAAGACCCACAATGCTGGTCTAATATAGTAATGGGCTTCAATAAAAGATTTTATCAGCTTTAATAAAAATAATACTTTCATTATGATGTTTGCATACTCAGCTAATCTCATAGTTTCCCTGTATTTTGGCACATTTTACTTGACGAAAGCATTTTTAAATGATATTTAACAAGCCTGCTATTCCCTAAATTTATTATCTCCAGTGCTTTGTGATAATCACATAGATAATTTTAATGGAAGGTTAATGCAAGAATCAAAAAGATAAAAATGCCCTTTGGTCTGCCATTAGCTGGTTAATATGCTGTGGCTTAAAACTTGCACAATTTTATGCACTGTAGAGTGTTTCACTTTCATTGCATATTACAGCTTAAGGCATAAAAATATAGGGAATTTTCATGGTCAATAAAGTCTCAGTCTTTCTCACTTGATCATGTAAAAAGCCTAATTTGAAAAGTCTGATTTCTCTGCATCTCTTAATGCTGATGGAATCGAAAATAAACTGGTAACTTATGCACGAAACCAGAAAATATTCTGTATAAACAATTTGTGAGCTAAGAAAAGAAGTACTGTTCAATAATATTTCCCTCTTGAATATTCATGCTATTCATAGCAAAACTTTTTTAGACTTCTTATATGAACAGTCTCAGATCTGTCAAGTGTTCTGAAGACTGCAACAGTTTATTTAGGGTTAAGTAGGAACAAAAGAATTTGGCCTAACCATCCATGAAGTAGTAAAAGCAAATGAACATTCACCTGTGTTATTAATAAAAAGAGTTTTACCATGTCAGTTATTTAGCAGTCCTCTGAACTTCACACAGAAGATAAAAGCAAACATAACAGACAGATTGCAAAAATTACTATTTTAAAAATTTTGAATTGCAAAAAAATCCTAGATTGCAGAAAATTAATCTTCCAACAGTGTTACAAAAAATTGTTTCAGAAAGTGAATCCGTATGTCTCTGCACTGAGCCGCAAGAAAAGCCAACAACTCTGATAAAGGATCGGGGCCGGAGGAGTAACCCGTTTGCCTTACACCAAGCGCTGTCCTGGCAGATCTCCTGCCCTCTGCTTGAGCCGGTGCCGACGCCACGAACCCCACATCAGCCTTGGGGATCACTTCAGCGCACGGCTCCGCGGGAGCCCCCCGGCCGCTGAGCAGCACCGGCACTGGCTGCCAAGACCCAGCACCGGCCCTCGGGGGGCCCGGCAGGATGGCCCACAGCCCTGACACGTGTCTGAAGGGATTGGGGAGCTTCCGATAAAACTCAGCCGATGACTGGCATCTCTTAACTGAAACTGAGCCCAAGAGGCAGCTCCACAAACAGGCAGGCAGTCTCTTGCACGGCTGCCTGAAAGCGAGTAACAGGCAGTGGGCATACTCCGGTGAGATGCACCTCGGTGCTCCTCAGGCTCTGCACCGTCCGCGCGTTTCTAGAACCTCCCGAATGCTTTCATGTCTAACAAGTGGTAAAACACTCCGAATTTGGGGTCACGTTAAAATTTAATACTCACCTTCAGTACAATTTCATTGACAGTAGCAGCATCTGATTCAAAGTAAAGGTGTTTGTAGTCATGATTGCTTAGATATGTAAGTTTAAATATTGCATGACCTGCAAAGATAAGAAAAAAAATGTTCAGAATATTCCTCTAAAGTTTCCGCAGAGCTTGTGTGCCTGACAGAAGAAAAACACAGATGGTGATCTTAGCATACCATCAGCACAACAGAAGGAAGTAATGAAACGCTGACAGGCTTCTCATGTCATTTCAATTTAAGGCAAGTGGTGGCTTACAGGAGCAGCTGAACTCTATTCAATAAAGTTCATTTTCCCATCACATCCCCACTGCAGGAAATGCAAAGATCTATCAAATGGCTAGTTAGCTCCCGTTCAGCCCAAGACCATATTTCAGTTAAACTACCACATTAGAACTACTTTATGTAACTATCCACTGTATAATCATCAAATGTAGAAGATAAGTGTTATATTTAAAATAAAAGGTCAATTAACCCCGGAATTATCACTCTAAAATCCTCTCCCCAAAACAACACCCAAACCTACTCGAGTTGCTTAAGGCAAAGGAAAAATCTCACTGTAAAATACAACAAGGATGCGGCGACGATGCTACGAAACCAAGCACCTCTCCTCCTACAAGCCGAACACTCAAAATTAAAGTAGAACTGTAATTTTTATCTGTGTAGCACTTCGCTGGCAGGCTTCACTGCTCAGTCCCAAATGGAGGTTTTAAGTGATTAAATGGACTCGATCTGATGACAGCCAGGCCAGCCTCCGTGGCTGCCTTTGGAGAATGGCATGGAAACTGGTGACCTTTACCAGCACGGCAGGCAGGACAGGAGGCACGGCTTCAGCATAGAGCTCTGTATGCCAAACATGTAGGAAGGCAAAATATCCTTCACTTGTTCAGACGTTCGTGGCTTCAAAAATTAAAATTAAGCATATTCTATACATTATACTTTTCCATCAGTTTTCACATAATTTATTCAGTTCAAAGGTCAAAGTTAGCAATCCATAAAATAACGGCCACATTACTGTAAATTCACATCTTTCGTGAAGGAAAGCTGATTTGGAATCTTATTTACATTATCTAATTCTCCAGATTTCCAAAAAATGACTGATATATGCTCCAGATCTGTGGCCAGAAAATTTGAGACGTGCGTATTTTATTGTGGCATGTTAATTAAACACCATTATGATGCACTAATCTGGAATATAAATTCTATATTGAAAAATTGGCTAATAATAATAGTAAAAAAACCCCTTTAAATCACTTGACAAATGATGCCTTGGTGGTACTAAAAATGCGGGAATTCCTAGCTGCAAGCTAATCAGTATGTTAATGCATTCACGCCCGACTCCTGCTTGGGACTGAATTCAGCATCTTTACGATTCTGAAAGACTGCTCCTGGAGACATGACACAGCACTGCGAACACCGGCACGCCCCGACAGCTTCCCTGGACGTCTTAGCGATACGCACAGCTCCAGAAAGTGCTAAAAAATAAAATAAAAATCACACGAAACATGGTCTGGAGGATTCCAACGGAGGCTTTGTGTTTTGGAAGTTTCCTTGGCGGTTCCTGAGCCTGTGAACGAGGACCCCTTCCCCCTGGCTCGGGTGCTCGTTCCCCTCTTCCTTCCCCCGGAGCAGGCGTTGCTGGCACTGCCCAGCCCGGGGGCTGCAGGCCTGGGGACAGCTCTGGTGGGGCGGGCAGGGAGACGGGGGCGCCAGGAGCTGAGCCCCCGCTGCCTGCTGGACGAGGGCTGCAGTCCTCGGGGCTCTCCCTCGACCAGCTGCCCCCTGCCTGCCGCCAGTCCTGCCATCTACCTCGCAAATGGAGGCGGGCTTGGCCCCCCTGCTGCTGCAGGACGGGGCTTTACCAGCCCACAGGGGTTTTACCAGCACGGATTACACTGCTGGGCGCCCGGCTAGCGCTGCCTGCACCCCCAGCGTGCCCATGGCCCCAGCGCAGGAAAAGCTGCCTCTTCCCCTGAGGGCAGCACGGGGAACCGGGTGCTGTGCGGCGGGCCTGCGGGTGCCCACCCAGCACCGACTGTGGCAGGGGCTGTGCTCACCAGCCCCAGGGCAGGCGCCTGCGCCCACCTCTGGGCGCCCCTTCGGGGACACCGCTGCCCAGAGGGTTCCTCACCAAGACGGGGGAGCCCGGGCTGGGTTTGCAGTCCCGCTCCCGTTCTGGTGGAGACACAACCTGCACCAGAGGTGGAAAGAATAAAGACCCAGCGTGCTGACAGTCTGCTGCTCGGCCATACATCACCAAGTGGAGGTGGGGCAGAGAGCCACAGAATGAAATATTAATACAAAAATTAAGCGAGACCACAGCTTTCATCATGCCTGGTGAAGAAAGCCTCCCCAGTATCCCCATCTTTCTGTTAGACCAGCGACCTGCTCCTCCTTTCCAGCAAAAGTATTTATGCAGCTGACAGAAGCAGAACATGGAACTTCATTTTGAGGACTTATTTTAGGATTGTAAAGAGTCAGCTGTTTTGATGACAATTAGAGCAACAGATGCCAATAACAATTCTGCTGCGCCCTGTAGCAGGAGGCAGAGCTCGCCCTGCTCCCCGCCCCTCTGGGGACACACCGCGGAGGGCCCAGCGCTGAGCTCGTGGCAGCCAGCACCGCGCACGGCCCATCCCCGGCACACCCGAGGACGGTGTCCGTGCCCGCTCCGTCTGCTCTGGTCCCTGCCTCGGGCAGGTGCTGGCTGGGACCTGGAGCTGCCCGGCCGTGGCTCGGGACGGCAGCGCTGCCGCTGCCCACAGGGACTGACCGCGCGGCGCCTGCCCCACCGTGCGCAGCCCGCAGCACAGCCTGCGGAACGCGTCCTACACCCCGCCAGGTGATGTAGTGGAAAGAAGCTAAAAAGACTTTTCTTTAGAAAGCCCCATTATAGTATTATGTTTATGTGCTCCCACGTCCACATTATACTATTTACAGCATGAAATATTAGTTCATTGATGTCATAACTGGCACTTTGCTCTGCTACTGTTCTAGCCAGATGGAATTTATGAATTGTGAGATTGATTTCCATTTCCAAGAGTGCTTAAATATGTGATGTACCACTTTCCAATAGAACACCACCCTTGACAATTCAGAGATCAATACAGACTTCAATGGTTTTATACTTCCATATAAGAATATCTGGCAACAAACAGCAGTAGCTCAAGTGGCTTCTACCAGACTTGATGGCAGAATTAAAACAAACGCAGATGTTGTATGAACAACTTCACCGCAGTGCCTGCTGCACGAACAGTGTGTCCTTTGGTGTCTGAAACACAAGTGTTCAGCTGCAGCAGCTGTCACTGCCCTACCCCGGGACAAAGGCACGTGTGTATGCAGATAGGTACAGTCACCTACCGACGAGGTGGCAGCGGCTGGTGGCAAGAGGGAACCGAACAGGGAAACTTTAGTATTTTGTAATCGATTCTACTGGCTCTACAATGGAAAATGCATGTTATTTTCAAATAAATTTATCGGATAAAACATTGAAGAAACAAGTGAAATTACAGAAACTCATCTGTTATCAGCTGCTCTTGCCGCGTGTACAGTAGGCTCGTGCAGGCTCCCCCAGCCCCGCCGCACCACGCCTGCTTGTGCCCCTGCCCCACGCCAGCACCGCTGCTGCCATGCCTTGTGGTGCTGATGTCCCTCTGACAGCAGGAAAATGGCATCCTATCGCTGGTGCCCTTTGAATGTATTTTGACAAATCTTTCCTAGCCTTTGAATGCTAACAGGTTCCCAGGCGGTTACACCTGGAGGAAAGCATGCAAGAGACTCAGACAGAAAGAGAAAATGCTAATTAACTGAAAAGGAGGAGAGCTCACCGTCAGCACCGTGTCTTAAATTTAACTGCTTGGCATATCTCCTAATTTTTAACATTATTGTCCTGACAAAACAGTGAAGGAAGGGGCTAGTTATGGTATAAACAGAAATCCTTCTGAACCCGGAGGCACAGCCACATGCAGATCCCCTGGTCGTGGCTGGAAACCTATCCTTCACGCTGCGTTTGGTGCAACAGTGCTTGTGAAACAGCAGCCTCCCTGCTGCCTGTCAGCCCCCGACACACACAATTTCATTGGTTTTGTGCTTACATGAGGCAGACGAGAAACACTGCTGGAAAAGTTTCCAGAATTACTGACTGAAAGATATGTACACGCTCATTGGCAAATCTGCAAATTTCTATCTCAGAAAATACACAAGAACCCTGTGCTCCACTGTGCTTTAAGTCATACAGGTGAAAACAAATTTTCACTTTTAAACTGAAGTGATGCACTTTTTTTATCAGCATCTAAAAACCACACTTTTTGCCTGGAAAACATTGGAAGGATGTGGAATTGCACAGGAAAAGACAACTTTACTGAACTTGCCAAGACCAGAAATAGTTTTTCTTCTTCCTTTCCCATCTCCGCCAAATTCAGACTGTATCTAAAGCCTCTGTTCATGCCAATCTTCAAAACAGTATGTACTGAATTAAATCACTAATTAGATGAAGGATGAAAAGAATATTCACGTTTCAAATAAAACAGAAAGCAAACACAGGGAAATGCAAATTTATGTTAAATTTTCAATATACCTTGATGATTGCTTTGTCATTGCAGGGCCATAAAGTGTAAGTCACTAATATATATATATAAATAATATAATCTATAATATATAATAAAGAGCTAGAGAAATACCTCTCTGAAGAAAAGAACGGCTTATGGGCATTATTTCACATTACCACCATTTTCACCACTTTGGAAATTGTGACCACAGTATCAAACCCTGAAATCTCTTCTCAGACTCAGAAGGGATTACGAAGACTTAAAAATATACTAGCAAACAGGCAAGGAACCATGAAAATAAAACACATGGCAAGCAATGTTTCTGTACAAAGACAGGTCTAGTTAAATGTGGTATGAAATGGGGGCATGTCTGTTTGTCAGCCCCTGAGGTATTTACTCTAAAGCTCTGGGGAGGGACCCTGTTGTTTTAAATCCATACGTGCTTCGTCAGAAAATGATGCCGTGACCCTGGGACAGGGCCTGAAGGTCCTACAAAAATGCCAGTGTTGCACTGCCATCAAAACACCGGTCCTGACAACCTCTGATGAGCACGAAAACTCAGATGTTTTCTTGCAGGGGGATGTCAGCAGCTGCAGCCCAGCGGTGGCTGGATTGCCGGGGACGCGGCACCGCCTGCCCCAGCGACGGCACTGGACAGGGCTCTGCGCAGGAAGGCGGGCTAGGCCTACTTGACGCCAGCCATACTCATCCAGGAGGTGCATCGTTTAGAGGCGATTTCTCCTCCACAGGTGGCAAACGCAGTCGAAGTTATGGATGAAATCCTGACCCCACCAACACTCGTGGCAAAAATGTGGAGTTCAGACCAGGCGTTACTGCAGGGGGAGCACATGTTATGAATGTCGCGAGATGAAAGCTGCAGCCCTGCTGGCCTGCTCCCACCTCAGGGAGCAGCATATTTCAAGAACGCTTTTCCCACAGTGCAGGTCTTTATATTCTGCTGTAAGCTTATTGTAAAACATGGCTGTTAGTGGATGTCTTGTTTCTAGATGTCCTGAAAAAGACCACTTTTATGTCAAATTATGGTAACTATTCACACATCTGGATTTTTTTTTCCTGAAGCCTTTTGTTTCTTCATTGAATTATTACCAAAGGGAAAATACTAGTAAAGATTTTTGCAAGAATGGTGAAAATCAAGGTGGAACTCAGGCTTGCCCCAAACCTTTTCACCAGCAACCTTGTTTTGGAAAAAAGATGATAAATAAATCAAAATGCACTAAGCAGTGTTTCCACATGGCAATCGCCTCCTTCATTGCGTCTGCACCTCATCAATCACGCTATTGTCTGCTTGAAAGGCGAGCCTTGTAAATGTCATATCCACTCAAGCCCAAGGAGAAGCGAATCAAAATGCAGCAAGGAGTTTTAATTGGATAGTGTAATTAAACTAAAAAACCCCAGCAGAATAGCTTTGACAGGATAGATGAAGACCCCTTTTAATAGGGCTACAAAACATATTTGTTAAAAGGATGAGGCAATGCACGCTCCTGATAGTGCTCCAGAGTACTTTTATGAGGAGGCTACTCACTAGTGGATGTTTTTAATAAGCTGCAGCCGCCCTTGTGTGCGGTACCAGGCAGGAGCAACCCTTGCCTCCAAGCCACTAGCAGTGGACACTGGAGCGGTCACCAAGCCGAAGCCGTTCCTTTGGCTGAGCTTCCCTCGCTGCCAGATGCTTCTCTGGGGGTGTAAATTGTACGAACCGGTGCCAAACGCACACGGCTGAGTGGCCAGCTCCAGCGCTCGAGGAAAGGCAGAGCAGCTCCCGGCACGGCACAGCGTGCAGACCACGGACGGCTGCTCGCAAGTCTCCAACTCTGACCTTTTGCCAGGGCTCAAGCTGGCCGCCAACAACCTGGGCACAGTCCTGAGCCTGCCGCAGAAAATGGAAAATAGGACGAAATCAAGCACCAGCTGTGACTTTGCTCGCTTCCCTTTGAGGCATTTAGGCACTCTGCAAACAACACGTCCACATGCATCAGGACTCGTTTCTTGCTGTTGCATACTTTGAGATTCCTTTCACTCCACGCCTGAGTCTTGGTAACATTTTCTCTACTGAATCTATTTTTTATCCTTTGACCAGAATCTGTGATTAGGCTTCTATCAAGCGCAATTTTTCTTCTATTACTTCACAGACTGCGTTATTCACAGCAGGAGCATTAATACTAGGAACTACTGCACAATATTTTGTGCACTATTTGCACAGTGCCTGGGTAATTGCTGGCTCTTTGCTCTGGCTCCACTGCAGGGCTATGAGCAAACATGCAACATCTTTATTTAAGCTCCCTGAGCAGCAGGAATCCATGCCTTCCCAACACATTCTGTATGTTTTTAGTCCTTTCACAATCCAATAATGAATTCATTAAATTAGTATTACCCAATGTGCATAATCTGGAGGAACTTGATACTGAATTAAAACATCACACACCTTCAGCTTTAAATGGAAACTACATAAAAGCATTTCAGCCATCACTTTGGCTATCACTTACAGCCAGTATGAATACTGCTAGAAAAGCTATTTTCGTGCAGATGTGGAATTCAATGGGAAAGACTGACTCGTGTTGCAACATCAATCAAAACGTCGGCTCTGCTGGCAGCTCTCGACAGTAAGGCAGGTTCAAAGGTCACAGGATAAAGAAAAAGCCAAGCTCTGGTTCAGCTCTAATATCTCCTCGCTAGAAGTCTTGCAAAGGTACCTACCCCCTTCTGTACTAGGCGCCTTTCATTAATCTTCTTGCCATCTTTTTTAACTAGTCATGCAGAACCGCTCGATAGCAAGACATATAATGGGGAGGCCCTGTGCCTATTACCAGGTTAACACTCTGTTAAGCCCCAGTGCAACAATGGAATAAGAATTTAAAGGAAATCTTAAGCTGCAGGGTGCAAAGCAGGCAATTAAATTACAAACTGAAGTTACCAATGTACTCCATGACCTACAGAACGCCTTCGTTTAGACTTCCTTAATGTAAGGATATTTTGACCAAGCAATTGAGACGTATATGCTTTACTAAAAAAAAACAAAACCCAAACCAAACCAAACAAAAAATCCACAAAAACAAACAGAAGAACGACCGCAGAGAACATTTCTTCAATGTTTCAAGTAAATTATCAAATAAATCTGATTTCTGCTGCCGTCATAAAGTGCGCTTAATGGAAAAAAACACATGTATTTTGAAAACTCCACGTCTGCCCAACCAATTAGTCTCGGTGCCACTGAAAGGCTTCCCCTGAGCTCTGCTAAACCCCGTGAGCATCAGTGCCAGGTGCCAAGGCAAGCTGGTAACCCCAGCCCTCGGACAGCGACACGGCGGCGGTCACCACCGCGCTTTGTCCGCAGTGCACTTTGTTGGAGAGGCAGTGGTTAGTGACACTGAAGTTTCTCCCTTGTCCAAATAATGTAAGAGACATTAACAGAATCAGATTTCCTTTAAATTACACTATTGCAAAGGGATATAATTGTATTAAACATATTATGTTGCTTCCTTAAGACTTTATATTATGTACACTTAATTGAGATACAAAGCTCTTTTCAGCTATAAAAATGACAACTACTTTATTAAGGTTTAAATCTTATTTCTCAATGATAGGATGCTTCCTTTCAAGATTCAAAACATTCAGAATCTCTCGTGATAATCAGACTGAACCTGATTTAAACAAGCATTTTATACACAGCGTTTCCAGGTTCTAATGGCATTTGATCGAGCCAGCAGGGCCATTACCTCTTCCCTCTGTCTAAATTCAGGGAGTCTGATTTAATTTACAAATAAAAATTCAAATTCTAACCTGGGCCTACTACAAGGGCAAACAAAAATCATCAGCCGTTCCTGTGATGATACCCCCACTAATGACAAATTGGATGCCAAAGCTTTCTCTTTCCATTCTCCATTTCCACTAACTGCAGCTCCAAGTCCTGCTAACTTACAGCAAAGGAAAGCTTCGGCTTCGAGTCTTCCTGTGGATATTCACAACACGTGATCTATGAAGTTGCCAAGTTCCTTAACACACAAGTGTCACTGAAGCTTCACTGCATAAACCTGTCTTTGCAGATAAAACTTTAATTGAAAGGAAGCATGAGCACCCCCACTACATTTATACACCATTTCTATGTTTCTGTAGACAAGTACCAGTAACAACCTCTGAAATCTCGTTAGTCTACAGAAAGTCAGACCTAACTCAGTATTAAACTGTGTTAATTACCCTGTGCAGGAAAACAAATTTTGCATAAAGCTTCAGCTGTATTGAGTCGTACTGTGACTGGCTTCACTTCACAAGGTCCCTTGCCCAGCCTCTACATAGCATGGCCGGCCAAACTGGAGGCTCCAGAAACGCCTTCCCTGCTCTTCAGAAATACAGCTCAGCACCCAACTTCACTATAACCCCAATCGCTAACGCCTGGGGAACGCAGTCGGTTTAATAAAATACACTCTGTTTTCCCCCAGTGTAACTGTACAAGTCCTGTTACATGTGCAGAACACTTCTGAAAGATGAAGTGGAGCATGTTTGAGTTACAAGAGATAAAAACATGGAAACAAAATATATTGCAGAACTCAAACACCTTATCTTCACTCAGCCTCTCTTTCTTTGCAATAATTCATTCAAGAAAGATCCAGGAATAATTTTTGATGTAAACTCTGCTACAAACATATATCACTATGCTGATAAAAATCACAGACAAAACTTGTGAAATACAGTGAGTTTCATTCCTTTATGTTACTAAAATAACTTTTTTCCATTTAAAATTCAAGAGATACCGATCTGCTGTGAAGAGTTCCCCAAAATGCATCATTCTGAGATGTCACACTAAGAGTCTCTCCTACTGACCCAAAATAATGACTTTTGGAACATCTTTGGTGAATCTGGAAGAGGTCAGTGGATCTCAGGGGGAATTATTTTCTCCTTTTGAAACGCTGTTGAACACTTACTTAACATGAAAACTTTATGAATGGCCACATGAAAATGAGTAAATAAATACCCAGTATCATAAAGATTGCCTTTGTCATAACCTATCAGAATCCTCTCAAAAGTGACCACAATTCTTCATTTAATGGTCTCCACTCAAAGGCGCTGCCCTTCTGGCACCAGACCTCACCCGGGGGCTGAAGTTCTGCCCCTTATTTCTCCCTGGAGTGGCAGTCACTGCATTTGGATACAAGTGTCGCTTCCCAGAAGAGTGGGGGCTGCCTCTGGGGCTGCCAAGCCCCCATCCCCTCCAGAACAGAGCGCCAGAGACGTTCAAGGACAGCCTGAAGGTCTCACGTGAGTGTGTTGGAGGGAGTGTGAGCTGGAAACCCTGACCTTCGAGGCTGGATTTTCAAATGCAGCCCCATTTTGTTGGCATGATTTCACAAGTATTTGCATTTGAAAGGAAACATGGCTACAAAAACAGAGGTGTTGATGTATTTACAAGTGCAAAACTACACCTTTAATAAGAAAAATTGGTCTGAGGTGCAACTGGAAATCAAGCACTTAGGCATTTAAAAGTCCTGCAGATTCTGCCATGGCCTTTGCTGACTGCCCATTATCTGTTACAGAGTTGTGCCAGATCGCTTCCCTTGGAGCTCTGTAAAGGCAGCCGTTACACACTTGGACTGCCTGGTCACTAGCGATGTCCTTCCCCAGGATCATGCCTTCCCAAGAACCATAAAGACTTGCTGGAGAGACAGAAAAGGAAGGCAGTGACTGGACTAAGAGCATGGAAATAGGAAGGGGTAATGAAGGGGAGAAGGATATAGTTCAATAATTGCTGATAAAATCTGTGGCAGCCATAAATTTACTCTTCCAAAAGAATCCAACAGATCATTACCTCTGTAAATATGTATCACATAATTCTCCCTCTCCGTCACCTTGCAGATAAGTACTTAATATTTAGCATCTCTACCCTGCACAAGTGCAAGTGTAATAAAATCCATCTGAGCTTTAGAACTGCAGTTACTTTTTGACAGGAGATAGTTACATTTTGACACCACAGGGAGACATTGCCCAATTCCCCTCAGGCCTGTCTTGTGCTTTTTTAAAACAAATTTTACAAATTTAGGTTCTCATTACTCCACTGATACAATAAACAAAAGCTTTTTAGTTGTACTCTGAAGGTAGCAAACTTTAGCCCCCTTTTTTTGGAGACTGGTTGACCTGGGATGTCCAACGCATCCTCCAGCTGGTTTAGCATCACTGCTGCCCAGGCATGGGGCATCTCCTGAAACAAAACTCCCAGCGTGGCATGTCGTAATTCTGCTGATCCTGCAGCCACGAGTGAAGCAAATGTAGACTGTGCTAATACTTACTGTATGTCTCAGATCCTCAGCTGTGTCTAAGAAATTGTTTAAAACCTTTCCAGATATTAAGAAATTTAAAAAAAAAAAAAAGCAACTATGTGGAAACCTAGGTTTGACTACCGAGCTATGGGGCCCGACACCAGCTAGGCAAAACCAGTTTCCTTGGTATGACAATATTAGCAGCTTTGATAGTGGGCAAGAAACACTCTTAATGATGCCATTAGCTGCAAGCGGCATTTAAAGGACACTCATAAAATGTGTATCTGTTTATGTTATGTTCTCTACAACAGAATCAAGTCAGATTAAAAACATCCTATAATGAATAAAATACACCTATAAAAGGAAAGGACATGGTAGCAATAATTCTTTGGGCATCTAGCACATACAGAGAGGGAGAGAAGAGAGAACATAAATAAAAAGGACTACTCACTTGGGCTTTTTTCTTCCGCAAGGTCACAGGCACAGAGGAGTTCAGAATCGATTGAAATGGGTTTCTGCTTAATCCAAAACTTAGTGCTGGCCTTCTGATTAGTAACAGGGTCTATCTCTACCTTGTCTCCAGAAATACCTGAGATGAGAAAGAATAGAGAGCCACAACAGTGATCTGTTTAAGTGATTTCATATCAGTCATTTGACACACTTGATAAATCCTAAATGGGATGAAAGTATATTGCCCGTTTGGGCTTTTTGAAAGCACAGGAGCTTTTGAAACCAAAAGCAAATTATTATCAAAGTGCATTGATAATCTGCATTTTATTCTCCTGCCTTGCTTGGAAATAAGCATACCAATGAGGAAAAAAAAACTTCCCAGAAAAAAATCTTCTCAACACGTACAGAGCTCCTCCGGAAACAGCGGCCACATGAACTGCGAGATTTAGCCAAAGATACTGCTACTTTTTCCGTCCTCGCTATTATATGTAGGAGACACTATCACACAACGTCACTGTTCTATCTCCTGTACTATAAAGTCTATACGAGAGGACAACACGCATCTGTGGTATTACAGGAACGGTCTTTGTGTTAACCAGATAATCATAAACAAAGGCGCCCAGTCCCAGAGATCCTGTGCATTTTTACACTGCTGGCATCTAAAGCGAGCTCTAATTAGGCTGCTTTGAAAGCAAGCTGAGGATCTGAGTAGCTCCTGGCACGGGCACCAGGCCCTGTCTCTGAACACGGGCTTCCCCAGATGGCTCCGGCTTCGCTCCTGCTGTGCGTAGGCTGACCTGGATACACGGCGTGCTTCCACGCGCAGAATCATACGGCAGACCTTTTGTGAGGGAGGGTAGCAAATTCCTACCCTATTATCCCTCTGCATGTCTCTCTCGAGCTCATGAAAGGAGTGTTTTTCCAGTGGGATGCTGCACGAGCGGGCTGAAAGCTACCCGTGTGCTGGAACCTGCCCCGGGATGCTCACTGCAATTTACGGCAGTTTTCATCACCGTAGTACAAAGCAAACGCCCTGCTATGCCGCACTGGTGAGCAGCAGCTCATTGTAGTGTCTGTTCACATGGCTGAACAAACTTCTCCGTCTGCTTTTTACACCAGGATGTGTGGAACCTTAAAAATAATTACATTTTTCAAGTCAAGACTTACTGGTGGAGCTCATGATACAGCGGCAAAAAGGGAGTAGCAGAGAAAAAAAAAGTATTTAAATTTCACTTCTGCACCTCTGGAAAAATGCCAGAGAGAACCCTTCGCTCCCGAGGCGCTTGGCTATGGTGTTTTTCAATACATTACACTTGGCTTGTCTTCCGCTTAAAGGAGCCGATGATTTAACTTTTCAGAGATGTGACAAAATAAACATCAGATGCCACACTCAAAACAACTTTCTCAAGCCCTCCAAAATTAAGTCAATGTTTCTTAAAGTCTGGTCACTGCTGCGGAATCTGCAAACCACGTTTGTATTTTATGTAAGTAGAATCCAAGCATACGGACAGCAAGCACCACCTGCTTACAGCAGCCTTCTGGCTGCAGCCCTTCCACTACACACGAGGTAACCTTCGCTTTAGCCCTGGCTGCCAAGACAGGTGATAATAACGCCACCAGCTCCCTCCCCCGTTCTATTCATCCAGGAATGCGCTCTGTCATTAAACATACGTCGCATCAAAGATATCACATTTCAATTAAGCACTGTATCAAGAGCCCAGTTAATACAAGGGCTGTTAGAACTAGGTAACGTGAGCTGGCTGATGTTGTAACCAGATCTCATTTTGGTTTGCAATTTTAGTTTGGACAGATTATTTAAAGTCAGCTTTATTGTTTCACCGTAATGGCTAATTATTCAAAATGGCGTTTTCTGTAGTTTAAGGAAAGTATGTGACGATGATGTAAGTTCTTATTTCCTCAGTGAAGGAAGTCAAAGCAAGTTCTAAAAATAAATGTGCGAATTCTTTGTGTGTGAGGTTTGTTCCCTACACCTTTCTTAAAAAAAAAAATCACCCCAGAAAATATCCTTTAAAATTTTCACAGTATGGTCCTGTAACTTCAGAATTCACAGTCAGTCAATATTGTTAATGTACCCTGTTAATTTGATAGGATTTGTCAGGTAACTCCACTGGAAAATTATATAAAACTGTTCCAGATGAACAGATGATAGTGACATGAATTAAAGTGATAGAACAATAGTGGAATATAAACCAGAAATGACACCCAAAGTGGCTGTTGATTTATTGCCATCCTGAGTTTGGTTCTGGGCTTCCATGTATATTAGTGCTACAAATCTGGGTCCATTTAGCAGAGAGATGCTCATACATACATCACCAGCTCCTGCTCCAAGCCAAGGTCACTCCCCATTGCATCAATCTTTTCTGCAGAGGCTACTTCACCAAGCATGGATTTTGTACCCATCTCAGATGTAACAGACTTCCTCCTCTTTCATCTTTTTTTTATCATGTAAAATACACTTTAACTTCTATTATTTTTATCTGCAAATTGTTGCTGTATACTTCATCCATTATTTCTGTATCTCGACATCACTGGCTTAAGCTCACACACATCCAAAGAGCACATTGACAAAGAATGTTGTCTTTTTTTGTGTTATTGTTTTCACAATCTGTATGCATTGAAACCTAAAATCAAAACAGTATTATATATGTGGCTTCTACAGTCTCTGTATCACAGCACAAATTAGTCATGCTCAGAAAACAAGTAAAAATGCTCCCTCTACTATTTTTTATTCATTCATTTTAGCAAAATAAATGTCATCAATGTAGTAGTCCAGTAACACTGCTCTGTTCTTGCTTCCCTTGTTGGGGTCTGCAACTGTCCCCCGCCCCCTCTGCAATACTTTCTGGCAGCAGTTTTCCAAGACAATATGCTTCTTCTAGTTTTGCTAATGTAGTACACAAGCAAATACGTCTGGTGCCTTCACAACAGGACTGAGCCTTTGTAAAGATGTTGGGAACACTGCTGTATGTGTATTATACCGTAACATTAGCTAAAACATAAAACCCCAGACCTTAAACTGCCACGCTAAAGCTTTCAGCTGTAATAAAAACATCAGTCAAAAGGGTCATTCTCCCCCTTGTCATCCACGTATCTCTGTTTTCTACCAAGAGCTACATACAATGTACAGACAACTGAGCTTATTCTGATATTTTCAGGAAATCTTGCCTCAAATTCAATAAACAGTACTCAAACGGCTAAAAACGGTTCAGAAAGTACCACTATGCAAACACCAATTCACAAACAGCTCACGTTACTGCCACTTGTTCTGTGCAAGGGAAATAAAATTCAGTACAGAACCTATTCAAATAAAATAAATATTTGCATGCACTTAAACATTCCTCTGTGTTCAGCCTATGAAACTGGGACTCTTTTCCCAAAACCACATGGATATTCTCAGAGCAACCATCTAACGGCTACCCAGACAGCCAATGCATTCCTGTGCCGCTACCAGACCATCAACGCTGTCGGCAAGGGGGCAAGGCGATCAGTTCAAATTCTCCAGAAAAACGTCGCTTTGCTATGGCTGCTACATAGAACTGATGGCACACAAAACTGCTCAGAGAAAAGTCTCTGTAGCTGACCATCACTAAAACAACACAGAATATCTCCAAAACCACAGATACTGATGAGAAATTAAAAAATACATTTATTTACATTTCAGATTGCATGGAGCCGTCTGTCGCTTTGCGCAAGATTAACACGGTGACACTGCAGCACTACTGCAAATAGCACCTCGGTGTTTATTTATCAGCATTGCTCCTTTAATATCTTAAAAACATTTTGGAGAAAAATGAACAATATACAATTATTTCAACTTTATTTAGAGGCTCTGATGCTGCCCATTTGCCCAAACTTTGAATACCTCACTGGGATTTCTTTGATCTTTACACAATAATTAGAACAGAAAAATCCCATTGTCAGTGTACTGTCATCAAAAAAATACATGTTTGCAGGATGTTATAAAAAGGGAATTTTTATGGTCCTTACACTACTGGGCAGGGTCGGCTCCTTCACTACCAAACAAGTTAAGCCATTTGTTTCCTTTAACAGCTATTCTCCCTTAACCATTTATCTTTAGTGATCTGTCATGACCTTTCAGGCTCTCATTTCTGACAGATTCCAGATACAGTGAGTCAAACTTCACTGCAAGCAAACTATCACACCCAGATAGTTTACTCAAAAGCAGAAAACATGCCCAGTGCTGTCCTGCTTCAACACCAGCATATAAATCCTTCCTTAACAAGACAGTTCAAAATAAAACTAGAAAGCCTCTTATGTACAGATTTGGGAGACATATACTTTTATATGTGCTTAAGAACAGAAGAATGAAGAGATTGTAAAGACAACAATACAGATAATGTTATAGCTTAAATTTAGCAATTCTACCGAATTATCAAGAATAAACGTATTTTGTAAACATTACAGCACTTAATAGCTTACTGCCGAATCATTTCTTTATGGAAGGTATTTGCAGGAATGTCACAGGTCACCTACCAATGCATCATTAATCAAATTTTCACAATTTAAACACAAAGATAAAAAGCCATTCAATCATTTTAAAACAGTAATGGGGCTTTTATAATTCAAGATTCTGTCATCCCTTGGCCTTCAGGTTTTCAAAAGCATTCAGAAAGCTAATAAGGACAGTATAAAACCTTTGAGAATGCTACTTGTACTTTGTTTCACCTCAAATTTCTACTCGGTCGTTAAAATTTTTCAGAAAAGAAAAAACACCCTAATTCCTAATTTTGCATAGCCTTATTTAAAAATAACAAAACAGTTGGCAAGAAGCTTTCTATTAGGAATCCTACTTAAAAAAAAAAAAAAAGAGATGGGGTCATTAAGTAATGGCCTTCTTTCAGAAGAAACATGTGCTAGCTGATGGCAGATAATAAAAATACAGAAGCGTTTTCAACTAAAAGCAATTTTTTTAACTGCTGAAATGCTAGCAACATATTCAAGTGATGTGCTCCATGATAAAATAGACCAACATAATAATGACTGCTTTAAAAACGTCTGAGATGGACAGTTAGCGATTAGAGATGGCCAAAGGTTTGAACCACTCCACTTTCCTAAGCGCTTTAGTACGGATTGATTTACCTAACTGAACATCAGTGGTGAATCGAAGCCTATGGATCATGCTGACTTTGAAGGACTTGTAATGGTGGCTACTGAGCATATCCTGAACTGTAGCGATATCGATCTGAGGGTCCTCCTCCGAGATCTCTTCTCCTCTTGAACCTGCAAAATACACCAACAATAATGAACAAGAGGTTTAAAATACGGCCTACGGCGCAGCGCGTACGGCTGTATGTGCGCACCTGCAGCAAGGTTTACACCGCGAGGACTTGCTGATTCGTTTGGGAAAGAAGAGAACACTCAGGGCCTGTGTCTGTGGGAGGAGGGAGCTCTCATCCTCCATCCAAAGATAAAATCACTAACTTATATTACAGACAGCACATGAAAAGCAATGCAACACCCTGATGCCCGATTCTCCTGGGACACGAGACACCCGCGGCACCAGCCCTGCTGCCCGGCACACTCGCTGTCCCCAGCTGCAGCAGGATTTTCAGGCACCTTCAGCGCACACACTTCTACCATTTCCCTGTGTTTCAGCACATCCCCTGATGTGGGTATAACACGGGCATCCCACTGCAGAGGCACTGCCCATGCCACTTGTCTCAGGCCTGTGGCACAGATGCTGAGCTTTATTTACTGGTTAGTATTCTCATTACTACTGCAGGTACCGGCCTTACAAAAGGTAACATCTCATTAAGCCCAGATACCAATTACTGAAAAAATATAACACACTTTAAAGATTTTTTGCATTTTATGATGTTGGATTAACACCAATTTAAACATTACTATAATGTGATATATAATTTTGCACAAAGTAATTTCCATGCCAGCTGCTAATAAAGCATCTCAGCTCTAAATGATCATTCCGATGCTGTTAGATAAAGTGGTATAAATACGTTTGAAAACTGATTTAGCTTCTTAGAGAAGATACTGAAGAATGACACGTTTTGTTTAATATCCCAGCTAATGTAGTCCTAAAAGCTGAATCAACTGCCAGTTCGGAGTACTAAATTTGCTGCAGGAGATTAATGAAAACTTTGTATTTTGCTGAAATTTTAATAATGGGAAGATGAGATGATGGAATTTTAGTACAGGTCTTAAAGCTGCAGCACAGCAGGCTAAGAACTTGTTGAAGACAGGCAGCCGGAGCAGCCTCAGCACCAACACTTCCCGCACCGACCCTGCGCTCTGGCGACGCGCACCCCTGCCCCGCTGGGGGATCCCAGCTCACAGCCGTGCTACGGTGGGTTTCTGTACTGGGGCCCTGACAACACGGGGACTGCTTGCTGGGAAAAGCAACAGCTCCCCGGGGAGGAAAACCCTGGCACTTGGCTCAAATCCCCGCTGTTGATTCAGAAGCAGCCCCCCTTTTAACAGGGCAGTATAGAGTTTCAGAACTACAAGCCATTTGCTTCAGCGAGGGAAGCTGTCAAGGCAGTGGCCATAAGCAGGACAAACGTAGGAGAGAGAAGAAAAAACCCACCCGAGCAGCGAGCATTTTCCCAGCTTGCCGAGAGTGTTCCCTTTTCTATTTGCTAATTCAGTAACAAATGTCACTGCTTGTGATAAATATCATTCATGTCTGCATTAAAGTAAGGTTAGCATTTGCTGTTAAATGAGTCAAAATACGTGTTGAAAGCACACAGCAGAAGATTCACATTGCATAGACATTAGTCACATAAGCTTTCCATCCTGCCCACAGGAGAGCGGGTGAGATTGATGCGTGCTCCTTACCGCCCGTAGCATGGCTCCTGAAACACGGACGGGAACGCATCTTAGGGGAGGGGGGGACACAGAAGGGTTAAGCGACAAATTGGGCTGGGCCATTTGACTTGAAAAAATTCCAAAAATCAAATGAAACAGTCTACATGTGAATTTATGCAGAGCCATCTTAACATTGCAACCACTCTATGCTCCGGAATGACAAGATAAATTGTAATGGCTCCTTCAGAGACATTACAATGTATTTTGTCAAAGACCCCTGTGTTAATGTCTCTATACTATGGATTATCATAATGTATCATGTCAAACTCTCATGCTGCAGTACTTCAAAGATACACTGAGATATGTCAAACTTTTTGGTGCACTTAAAAGCATCCTGAAACACGGTGGCATGGCAGTGCCTGACAGCAAGGCAGGGGGATTGCACCGGCACAGGCTGCCTGCAGCTGAAAGCACACCACCCCCGATGGGTGGGAGTGGAGGGGGGTCCCCGACGGGCCAAGGCGAGCGAGGTGCCAGCTCGGAGGAGGCAGCCTGCCCTGTCGCTGCACCATGCCACCACAGAGCAGCGGGACCAGGCCGTCACACTGCTCAGCTCGTGGCTGCCCCGCCTGGGCACCTCCGCACCCCCAGGGGTTACGAACAGCGGGCCTGGGGACAAGGTGACAGGGGACACCCAGAAGCTGTCATGAACCCAAATAGTGCAGCGGGGTCACAGCCAGCAGGGCTGCATGGGAGGAACCCTGGAGAGCCCCCTCACTGCTTCGCTCCCAGCCGAGTGCAGACAGGTAATTAATGCTGCCCCTAATGAAATGCTGCACGAGGAAAAGGAGAGGCCTCCTCTCCCGAGACATTTCCAGCACCACGGTGCACTGTGCACCACCTGCCGTCGTCTCCCAAAGCAAACCCGTGTTTTAATGGGGGGTCTGGAGACTCACCCCTCCCACAACAGTGTTTTACGCTGCTGTTTTTCAAGTGCAGTGCTATTACAAGAAGCTTTAGCACTAACAGATGCGCTAAACTGGCAGCAATCAGAAATTCAAACAACAGAAAGAACATATTAACCTCATCCCTGCATCTCCTGTGAAATGTTCTGAAAACACTTCATAAAGATGAAACCCAAGAAACCTCTGCCAGGTCCCACTGCCTTTGTGTTCCCAGCTCCCTGCCTGCCTCAAACTGTCCCTAACCTCGCTGCCTACATTTAGTTACTGTTGAAATGCTGGGCTAAACGTCTACCTTACACGGCTTTTCTGAGGCTGTCTTCTCAGATTGTGTACACCCAAATTACAAGTATTAGAAAGAAAATTAGCAGCCTGCCAGACCATATGCAGGGGAAAAAAATGTCACTGCAACTGAAAACGTGAACACCTTGGCAGTGTGTGCAATTGTAGGAGCACGAACTGCTGCAGCTGAAGCAAGCTGAACAGTGGGCCTTTGCACTGGAAGCATTTCAGATCCTCTGCGTATCACATAACCTCTGCTGATTTTGTTTTATGAAGCTTTGTGAATGGATTCAGGTTTACAGAATTTCTACAGTTGCTGCTCTTGGGAGAGCAGCCAGGAACTCCACCATCAAAACAGATCATCTGTCTAAAGATGGCAAGACGCTCAGGCCCCTGAGGGTGCACTGGATAATAGCAGTAATATCAGTAACAACAGAGAGAAATGCCCTGCAGGGAAAAACCTGACTGCAGAGCTTGGCATATTGCTCTCACCCCGCAGCTCTGCGAGGATGTCTGCAAGACTGCCGGAATTCAGCAAGGAGAAAAGAGCCATCTCCACCAGCTGATTGGGGGAAAAATCGTAAAAATATTTTCCACATGCAAGCAGCTGTGAATAAACCTGTCAAATATTTACAGACCTGTCAGGGTATTTGTAATGGAGATCACACTGTGGCTTTTGAATGTAAAAGCTTCTGCCTGGGAAGACAATCAAGCAAAGTGGATGCTCCAGGACTATGATTTAGCCCAAGAGCCGATCCAGCAATTCGGCTCTGAAGGCAGAGACCACTGTCCTGGGTGCAGCAGATTGCTATGCCAGAAACAAACTTCTTCACGTAAGGGCTTGCAGAGGACACGGAGATGCACTTTGCAATGACCTCTGCATTTTTGCTAATAGTCTACCTAATCAAAGATTTACTTTGTGGAAAAAAAAAAAAGAGGAAAAAGCTGAAGTTGTGTGTGGGACAGACAAGGCTTGAGATAAGAACCTGCCTGAAGTGCGAAGCCCAGCTGAGAGGCAGGCAGCCCCCTAAGCCCATCACAGGGGTTTAGTTACTGGGGAAGCAGGGTAGAAACTCAATGAACAGAGAGCAGGGGAAGAGCAGCCTAGAGGAAGTGTGTGGTTCTGCCCCTGGTCCAAGCCAGGGACAGAGGAGCACATGACAGCTAAACAAGAACTGTCATGATTTTCTTCCAGCATCCTGGCAGAGCCCCCCTGCCTTCAGAGCACGCACCTGGAGCCAGAAGGGGGCTGAAGCTCTGGTGGGCACGGGAGCTGCCTGCAGGTCAGCACAGCCAGTGCCTGCTGCCAGCCCACCCTGCACAGCCACCGAGGGTTCAGCACTACAACGGGCACTACCAGGACACGCTCTGAGACCAGCCTCCCACCACCTTTATTCATTAAGAGCTGTATTCATCACAGTTACTTGACCTAAGCAGCACCTGCCAGCCCCCTGGCGTGCTTGGGGCTGTACATGCACAGTGCAGGTTGACCCACGGTGCAACGTGGGTGCCACCAAGTTAGGCCTGGTTCAGCTGGGCCTGAACCTAAACCAGGTTGAATGTAGGGGTTGTATTTTTGTTCATGTACTTGAACTACTATGAAATACTGGGCTACATCTGTAACTCGGTCAGCTCTCCTAACAGGAAATCCTGATTTTCAAATGTTGAAAGAGATGAGCAGTAACGAAACAGCAGGGACCAGAAGCATGAGCCTGAACATAAGAAGTTAGAAAGCTGAAACAATGACTCCTATCCAAAAGGGACGCCTGTAAGCAGGAGGGAATATATGAAGTGACTTATTAGTAATACCACAATGTAGAAATGTTGCATGTAGAAGAGTTTCCTAAAATATTTAAGAAAATCATATTTGAGAGCAAAAGAATCTGTATTTTCTTGATAAAACAACAAAATATAAAGTTAACTGCATTGCAGAAATGTCCCCTTATTAGTTAATGTACTATATACTGCTTAATGAAAGTTCTTAATTGTTATACAATTAATTACATACACAGAGGCCCCAATTACATTTTCCAATAAGACATTGGCTTTGGTACAGGTCTAAAGGCACTAAACCAATTTTAATATATTAAGACCAATTTCCCTTGAATACTAATTACTATCTAATGATAAAATGAGAAAGAGGAACTTTCCAGAAGGAAGACGGCAAGTACAAAACTAAATTAGCCATGAATAGTTTGTTACTATGCATAAAAGCATTTCACTTTACAAAGTGCAAGCTTTTAGTTTAAAGATAAATCTTAGTGCAAGTTAAATAGTTCTAAATATCGGAAGCAGTTTATTAGTTTGAATGCTATTAGTAAAAGTTGGATAGGTAGAAGATTTCTCCATGTATATTTTTAATAATGGAAAGTTTTCTGTTTCATTTAGTACATTGAAATATAAACTGTTCGCCCAAGGGAAGATGGCATCTACTTTACTAGCATATGTTTGGCATCATATGTATGTGTATATATATATTATATTAATGAATGGTATGAGACTATGAAGAGTATATTTTAAAAAATAGTTATTATAACAGTTTTTTTCCTAAGTGGCATATTTAAGCTAAAAATAATTTAAATAAAAACAAAATGCACAAAATATTTCATTTTGATGTTACAATTTTCAAGTTATTTCATTTATAGCACAACATTGTTATTATTTCCATTTAGTGTCATGTCAAAAGATATAGCTCCTGAAGCACTACAGCCTCCAATTTTTCAGTTTGCGTAGGGGAAACTAGGCTGCGTACAATGCATGAATTATGACTGATCTTACATCCTGTATTGTCCTTGAATATGTACGTGTGTAGAGTTCACTGCATGGGTCTTTCCCATATATCCTGAGCAGGGGCAATGGAAGATGACTTTAAATTCACACACTTCTGGGGGGACAAACTACAAGCAGAAGACTTCTCCTGTGATCTTTATTGGAGTTTGGTGTCAGTTCAGAGAATGCTCAGTTACAGCATGGCAGAGAAGATGGAGTATGTGCAAACATTTATTATTTTGCCTAGAGTACTGTCAGCACCAAGCAAACCAAAAGTGACTTGCTTTTGAACTGTTGAAATGTCTGCGTTGCCTTCTCTTTCATACACACACAAAACCCACGCACGGGACAAAAAGCCACTCATTACCTGCATGATGACGCTGCAGCAGCCTGATGAGAAGGCAGCACAGGGAGGCTGTCGGGGCTCGGCCCTAGGCATGCCCAGCTAGTGGTAACCCCTGTCCCAGCAGGGGCTCCAGGCCACACTCTTGGAAGAGCTCTGATGATTTGCTTAACTAACACAGGCCAGGACAGCTCATGAATTAACAGTGCTTTTGACTCTACAGCCTCAGGGATCTATCTCACACCCTTCCTAAGCTGTCCTCTGCACAGAAGCTTGTGTTTGTGTGTGCTGCCTTGCCTAAAAGGGAAGTGGTTGCTGCACAAGGGCTTCGGCAAAAGGTGAGCATTCCCTCCACGTTCTGACCGATGTTTCCTTTGAGCCCAGGCCTCCGAGGCTCTCCTGCACCTGCCAGGGCTACGTGTTGGGGACTGATGCAGAGCAGAATGAATGCCTGCTGCTAAACTGCTTACAAACTTCCAGCAGATTAAAGATCAAAGTAATGACGCAACATGAACCTAGTAACCCATGGGAAGTAAAAGCATCAGTAAGAATACCTGCAAACCACAGCAGGGATCCTTCCACAGATTATGAAAATAGGTTAAAATGCAGTGTATGATGCCTACTTTTAATTATGGAGTCTGCACACAAAAATGCTATTTTTGATCAAAATATGCAAAAACCTAAGAAAATATTGGAAGGACACATCTTTTCACAGACTAAAAATCAATATAAAAACAATAGCTGGGATGCCGACGTCAGGGAATTCTGGCCTTTGGAAGAGTGTGACGGGATTAGTGAGGTTAAAATCGCTCCATTTCTTCATGCACAGCACAAACCTCTTCTACTTTTCACATCATTCTCTCCTGCAGTTTCTTAGAACCACTTTATGAAGCAATGAAGCAGGAGTGCCAAGAATATTCTGGGAGCAAGTTCGATACTTCCCAGAATGGCAGCCAAAACTATGAGTGCTTAATCTCAGCTCCAGCACTGACGTACCACCACGGAGCTCATTGCAGCTGTCTCAGTTTTGCTATACCTTACACAAGAGCAGAGTCTATTGCTTGCCACTGGAGCTAGGAGTTACTTCAGTGATGCTCTGCTGTCTTTCCAGAATAAAATATGAAATGCTGTATCAGAAAAACATAAATGGAAGGGTCTTATATTTGCAAGAAAGAAAAAAAAAAAGTATGCTTCTTGAAACAGACTCTTACTATGACTGTTTGCAGCAAATACTCCAAGTATAGTCTTGTCTGAGACCATAAATGCCGTCAGTTTCCTCATTAGTACTATCAAAATTTTGACAGCTAATGCACAATGAAAAAGACCAAAAGATTACGACTGCTGGAAAGAATGATGGATGGAGCAAAATGAAATGGAGGACAAACCCAAATCTATGTTAAATGTCCATCTCGTAAGTTTCATATTATTTCTTGCAAAGGAATAAATCAGGAAATAATGTTAGGACAATTAAAATAGTAACAGTAAAAATGTTTCAGAGTAGCTGGAGAGATGACTATTTGCCTACCTTTTTAAAAATCATCATACTACTCTAGTTATAGCTTCATGGTTAATTTCTTTTAATTCAATTTAAAAAATATATCAGTGCCTCCAACAGCAGTATTGACACGGCAAAATATACTGCAGACCAATCACTTTATTCACTAAATAGTGTCTGCAACAGAAAAAAAAACTTTGTATTTCCAGTGTTCTTCAGGCTTGGTCATAACTTCACCGAGCAGAGTTTAACAGAAAAAAAGATTAATCATGAAGTGATAAACAGGATGCAGACTATTTACTAAAAGGTATGAAAAATCCATCGTTTCCCTCTGGAATATTCTTTTGGCACAACAGCGAAATGCCTCAGGAAAGAGTCTCATCAAAACTTACTTGCCCAGACAGTACAGCTTGTATTCCAAAATACATAACTTATGTGAGTTTAAGCAATTTACAAGAGCAAAAGTGAAAAGGGCAAACGTACTGTTCTCTCGGACAAGGCAGAATTCCAAAGTGCTCTGGCTCTCCAAGGTACAGTCTAAATCTACTGGGACATTAGGTTCACTCTGCTTCTCCAGCCGATACTGAGGACCTGAAACATAAAGTAACTTGTAAAATCATCTGTTTTCTAACAAAGTGATGGCTTATCACGTTCAACTAATATGAGATTACTCACACCCTAGAAATAAGGCAAGTAGGTGCTTACATTTTAAAGTTCTTATCCAAAGGGAAGAGCCCTATCACAAAAAGGTGGAGGATGAGAGAACAAAATATTCCAGACATCTACAGCACTCCAGCAATGCTACCCACCATGTTTCTGAACAAATTCCAACCAATGTTTCTGTATTATTCCTATGCTAAATAGCATGGATTACTAATTAAGAATCCTGTATTAAATACCCTGCCCATGCTGCAAGACGGGCATTGCCTGTTGTAAGAAGTTCCTACCTGATCTTGGTGTGCACCTATGCTGCATTATTTGGGCATTTTTCCTTATGTGAAAAGCATGATGCGTTGCTGCCCTCTGCTCCGCCCTCTCTGTAGCTCTATGTACAGAAAGCATGCTCATTTCCAGGAGCAAAAGCATTGCTCCTGATGCTGGAGAAAAGGAATCCGTTTCTTTGCTACATGGTGGGAGAGGATCCCAGCAAAGTCAATTTGTAAGTCAACTTGTATTTAAAAACTGGTGTGGGTTTAAAAACTTGGGAGGATAACAGAATCAGTGACAGCAAAACCTGCTTGCTTGGTCCATTTGTTAAATACAGCTTCCCAAATTCCTAAACACCCAAATGTTGAACGATACCCAGAAATGGCAAAGCCAGCAGAACTGCAGTTTCTGATCTGAACTGCTGTGTTGCTGGCACCTGTGACCGAACGCACCCCTCCAGCTGCTGCTGCCACCGATGAGCTTGACAGGGCCTTCAGGCCGTGACCAGCAGGGCTGGGGATCTGCTGGTGCCAGCAACACACGGTGCGCCCCGCTCCCTGCCTCATCACAGCAACTCTCCTGCTCCCATGTTCCCCAAGTTACTCCACTTCTATTTCCCCATCCCAAAAACATATACAGTACGTTAATAAATGAAGAAGTGAAATTGCCCCCCCCCCTTCCAACAGAATTCCAGGTTATAATGCCAAAGCTGGGTTTTATGCTCTGTAACCTGATGCAAATGCTGTGCAGGGCTGTAGGAGAAGTCTTGGAGGGCACGGCGGAGGGCACGGCGGAGGGCGGCAGCAGGACGCCCCGCTGGGCCGCCAGCTCCTCGCGCGTTGAGCGCCAGGCCGGGGCTGCAGCCAGCCATGGCTGCTACGCTCCACAACAAGCCGGGAGCGGGTACGTCAGCGTGGGGATTACCAGGGCAGAACACCCAGAAGACAAAGGTAATGAACGTGAACTCCTGTTCTAGTCCTGTGATTTTGTCACCAATACTTGGAGAGAGAAAAACTGTTGCTGCATTAAAGCAAGCAGGGCATGGAAAAACAAACGTGCAGGCATATAGAGAGGAAGGAAAGAACCACAGCAGCTGTTTGAAACAAGCCACGGTACGGTGAGATAAAGGTGGCTATCCTCTCAAGCAAAGCCTTTGGTCAAAAGCTCGCAGAGACTTGCTCAGGGCCCCAGAGGCACCCAGGCCACGGGGCGAGCGCAGAGCACTCTGCAGGGCCACGCCGCCGGCACGACAGCTGCACGGGGCAGCACACGCGAACCCCATCCTGCAGATACTCCTGGCAACAGCAGTTTCCCTCACCTAGGCTTATTTTAACGTACCAGCAGAACAGCAGCTGCTGGGAAGCAGGGCGTCCCCACCGCCGCACACCCCTTCCCACACCGTTCGTTGCTGGTTTCTGCTTACAGGTACCTATTGTGCTTTATTATTTCGAGATACCCCTTACAACAGAGGAAGGCTTATCAGGAATTAAAACCAGGCAACAAAACAAACACCAGTAACTCATCCATAGCATTATTTTCCTATGGAACAACACAAATGTGTCCCAGGAAGAATCACGGAGCATAATCAAATTAAGCGGCCCTCTTACAAAAGGCGAATGGCCATCCGCATAACAACAAACCAATTCTGTTGCCATTTAAGCAGCAAAGCCTTCAGAATGGGGTTTTGAAAGCATGACCCATCAGTTCTAATTTTTAAAACTTATCCTTTCAGTCAAGACTAGAAAAAGGCCCATTCCAACTTTTATCTTCACTACAAAGTGCTGTTATCTTGGGCTGATGTCAGGAGCTCTATCTCTCTTTCTGCTGACAAGCAGAGACGAGAGAGATAAGATTGGGAACGAATCTCACTTCTCTGAGTAAATAAATAATCAATACTCATCTAAATGTAAATGAGAAAGTATCCCCCTCTGATAACAGGGCTCTTATCAAACAGCCAATTTTCTACAGACATTTGGCCTCAACCAAATCACCATCATTCAGCCCCAGCCTAATGGCTAAAAATCGTAACTAAATTGAACCGATCACCAGAGATCAACTAAGTTCAGCCATGGCTACTACAGGTTCAAATGTTTGGAATGCAATTTTTCCCCCATTAACTTTCAATAGCAATGAAGAATACCACGGTCAGGGGTTGAATCTGCACAATAAACAAATACTAACACTTAAAAAGAGAAGGAGACTTTAAGGAAAACCCTGAACAAAAGCCATCCCCATCTGCAAACAAGTTAAGAGGATAAAATAACAATTATGGAAAGACTTACCTCAATATTTAATGTTTGTGGAGGTCAAACCTAACCTTAACTAACCAGACCAGTATAAACAAAAACCTCAAATGGTTTAAAACAGAACCTATATTTCTACAGTGTTAGTCTCTGCAATAAAACACACTATGTGCTGCTCAGCCCTTATTCTCATGAGCTTCTGAATTCTCTCAAAGTCCCAGCTCCAGCTATACTCTTTTGTCAACCATTTTCATACCCTTTGTCATCATGCATTTGTTCAGAACATTTTTGAATTTCTGATTTCTGTAACATCGACTCCCATAATTTATTGCACTGTGTGAGAAAAAGAATTCCCTTTTGTCTCAAAACATCGTTGCCTACCCACTGCTTTTGGTGCCATGTAGTCCTTGTTTTATGAACAGCAGTGATAAAACGCCCCCAATTCACCATCTGTACCACATGCACTTCATAGACTCCTCTTGTACCCAGTCATGTCTTTTCCAAACTAGAAAAGCTCTTCTCTGCTCAGCATCAACTCCTCATTTCACATCTGATCCATTTCTGCACTCCTCTATTTCTGTATCTTTTTAGCTGTTTTATCCTTTTTGAGATAAAATATAATAATTAAGATGTGGGCACATCGAGACTTATGCACTGGCATAATAATGCTTTCTGTTTTGTTCTCTACCCCTTTCCTAATTTCTAATGTTCAATTTGTCTTTATGACTGCTCCTAAGCACTCAGCAGAAGTGTTCGGAGAACTATCCATGCCGACTCCAAGATACTTTTCTTGACTGATGGAAGGTAATTAGAGCCCATCATTGTATACGTATAGTTACGGTTGCTTTTCACCATGTATATTATTTTGCACTCATTGACACTGAATTCCCTCTCTCATTTTATTGTCCTGTCACTCAGCATTGTGAGATACCTCTGCAGCACTTCACAGACAGCTTTTATTTGCACTATTCTTGCTTCTTTTGTATCAACAGCACATTTTGTCACATCAGCATTCACATCCTTTTCCATGCTGCACATTAACTGAACAATGCAGGTTCCACCAGTTCCACTGGAACTCCACCAGTAACCTAGTTACTAATAACGGAGAGCCATTATTCCTATTCTTTGTTTCCTGTCTTTTAATCAATTATTAATCCATGTGAGGATCCTCCTTCTCATCCTGTGACAGCTTAATTGCTTTATGAGCCTTTGTCAAATCTTTTTGGAAATCTAAGCATGCTATATAAAACACATCAGCCTCATTCAGATGGTCTCTGGCTTCCTCAACGGCTGCTCACGTTTGCGAGGCACAACCTCCTCTACAAAGGCTGTGCTGATTTTTTCCTCAGTGCACTGCATATGTCCATATGTTATCTTCTAATTCTGTTCTTTTTTGCTAAAATTTTGGTGAGCTTAGTAAGGAAGCCAAGGTATGCTGGTCTCTCGTACTCTTTCAAAGAACAGGAGCTGTATTTGCCCCCTCCCACACCCCTGAGAGAAAGGCCGGCAGGAGCACCACACCGCCCGTCACGCTTAACAGCGCAGAGTTTGGGTACCCCAGCTCTCCCACCAGTCACGGCGATCTGTTACCATTGTGGAGTAGTTCTAAAACTTATTCCATAGGCAGAGCTCCTCAGACACCTCTGTACAGAAAAGCTCTGGAATTAGGACACCGCAGCCTCCGGAACACGGAGCTGCCGCGGGAGCAGCTGGGAGGGAGCAGGCTGCTGGGCTTCAGCAGAGGCAGCAAACCTGGTCTGGTTGTACAGCAAAGGTTGTCCCCAGTGAGTCAGCCAACGCTGTGCCAGGAGCTGTGAGGCTGCCTGAACATCTGTGGTGTGAAGGATGCTAGCTTTTGGCCCGTAACCCAAAACAACCCGAGACGTTTACGCAGTGGTGCTGGAGGATCTCCCTGTCTCTGTGCCCGGCCCCGGGAGGGGTCAGGCTGCACTGATGCTCAGCGCCGCGCACTCGCGGCACACAGAGCGGCTCTCCCTTCTCCTGCACACCGCAGCCTTCCCAAACCCTGCTTTGCTGCTCTCCCGCACGGAGAAGGCTGGCAGGCACCTGGCACTGACCTGCAAATGTCCCTGCAGCGCTGCCAGGCATGCACTCTCTCACGTGTGCAGTTGCAATTCCAGAACAGCACACGAGAAATTCGAAATTTAAAGGCAGTTTGGCAGTCATCGCCTAATGGCCACGGCAGCAGAGGCCAGGCAGACAGTAAGTAAGCAAAAATGAATGTGAGAGAGGTAAGGCAGGAAAGCAGTCAAAATAACACATGTGATAAACATTTAATGTTGATGTCTGTGGTACTTCCCTATTTGAAGTTTCTTCTTTCACAAGGATGCATGATTTACTGCCTTACTGCTCCAATCCCAGGCTTTGAGAGGGTGATTTCTTTTTAGTTTGAAGTACGTTTGTATTTATTTTTAGTTACCACTTTCTTATTATCGCTGGAAATATGCTACAGCTATTACAAGGTTATAAAAAAGAGGAATTTTATGTATTTCTATCATTTCAAATAGACTGTCAAAAACGATCAATTGTGCTAAATGTAAGACTGCTGGATTCCAGCTTTCGCTCCGCCAGCCCATGGGTGGCACAGGGAAAAAGTAAAACAGCTCAATCTGGACACTCACTCGATGCTGGCTGGGAGCTGGCAAACGGTGCCATCACATTGCCCTGCCTGTCTGCACAGGAACGCAGCTCCCGGGAGGCACGGGGACAGACCGGTTTCCCATCAATGCTAGACACTGACCCTTGGATGCAGGACGGGGCAAGGATCGTAAGCGAAAGAACTGAAGAAGAGGGATCAATACGTTGCAGAAAGCAAAGAAACTGAGAACAGAGAGGTCCCAGGCCTCCCGCTGTAGGATTTTTCTTAGAACATAACAGAAGGGGCAAAGATTTCATTGTGTGCTTGGCAATGACAATGAAACAACAGAAGATATGTAAACAGTTTGAGAGGAAATAGCTGTAAAGCCAGAATGTTTACATCTCAAATCCTACTGCTATGAGGACATCTTAAATCTGTTTATCCGTTAAAAATCTCCAAAGCCCCTCAACACCTCTGAAGTGGAATAAAGATTTTATCATTACAAATGCAAATACTGCTAATAAAGATATTTGAATAGTGAAAACAAACTTTTAACAATATGCACAAGCACGAGACTTTTTCTTTTAGTCCAATCTGCTTTTTCTTAACTTGCACTGTTGTGACATTACCAAATTTTACACACAGTTATCTGCTGCTCTCTGCAGAAATACAGATGGTTTTTGTAGAAATAAACAGTCATTTATATGAAACAATTGTAAAATAGTTTATGGAAACCAGTGGTGTAATGCATTCAAATAAATGCCAGGACCGGCTGATGGAGAGCCAAGGTGTTAAATCACACTGCTTAAGAATTCAGCTGTGGGAAACAGATAGTAAATCCAGAGTGACAGAATTTCCAGTGATGGCAAAGGTTTCTGACATCTAGTCCAGTACACAAAAACTACAGCAGTTCAAACCCATTTTACTTAACACTACCTTGACAGCCAGTGAAATTAAAGAATTTAGTCAAAAGCCCCTTAAAAAGAAACAAACACACCTCATTTATGTATTGCTCTTTTGTAGAACAGGAAGCGTGCAGCATGACTAGCAGCAAACTAGTCTGCAGAATATTAACAGAGTATTTTATTTAATTTCTACTACAGGCTTTTATTCTTTTTCCTTTAGCATCACAGCTCTAAATAAAGCTGAAAACAGAAAGAAATCACCGTGTTTTATCTATAACACAATACACCACTGGCCAAACCACAACAGCCGTGTCTTTTATATACATGTATAAAACGTGTGTTGTTGATCACAAATTTAAGAGAACGTGCAGGTACCTGTCTGCGCGGGTTAGTGACAGGGCAGCACACACGACGGCTAACACACCCGAGTCCCCTCCTCAAGCTGCTACCTAAGGGACGGCTCCGGTACGAACACCCTGAGGTCCAGGCACAGAAGGCTATTGTGAGGCACATCAGCGAAGGTCTCTGCACTGCTGACGCGAATTACAAAGTGAGGAAGGTGCTTTCCCCTGGTTACGGGTGTATCAGCAGCAGTACTGCAGCAGGAGTAACATAACCACCCAGGAGGGCGCCTCGCAAGCTTCACAAAAAGCTAGCAGGATGGAGGTGGTGCCATGAATGCACCTGGTGGAAGAGTAGTATCTTCTTTCATCAGAGTGGATAAAATAAAAAAACACCTCTACCATCCAAACACCGAACTGTAGAATTTAAAACGTCACATAAATTACGGCTTTATTACCAATCCAGAAGAACCAATAAATGTATGATTTCAATACCAACGCCTCTAACATCGGCTCGGTCTAATATTTCACTTTCATTTCAGAGGCCAGACATGAAAAATTTTCCTCAGCAATTCAGGCTGATGTCCAGATGCCATCAGCCCAAACGCACAGGACTAACGAGCTATTTCTATTCTGACCAGCTATTCACAAACTTTATTCCCTGTGAGCGGCTCCACGTCCACCAGCGTCCCTGCCCCCGTCACACCAGCATCTGCGCAGCATCGGAGGGCGAGTGAGAACGGGCACGCTGAAATGAATTATTACTGCTACAAAACACAGGTGGAGATCGTAGGCAGAAGGAAAAACTTTCAAGCAGCCTCTGTCACACCCCCTCCAGCACAGAGGTGCTCACACCACACAACACCAATCCAAAGGAAATTTTGCTAGAGAAATAATGGGCAAATGATCTAGCCAGGTCCTCACTGCACCTGGCAACGGACAGACACAACTGGGAGAAAGTTGTGATATTGGGGGGCCTATGTCTAAACCTAAGCTGTCTTTTTTTTTTATAAAAAAAAATATATTTCCTCTTTGATGAGAAGGGGGCAGAGCACAGGTGAAAGTCTGGCCAAGGATCTACACATATTGATGTTTTTAAATTTATAAATTTACATCCTGCTAGTGTAAACAGCGTAATGCAAGGAAAAACTGTACTTCTAAGTATTTTCAGGTAAAGCCATTTATAACCGAGGGCAGCAGACTCTGCAGGGATGCTATAATTATCCAAAACAAAGCACTGAAAGCCAAGGAAACTCAAAACCACCATTAAGCAGAAAAGCACGCATGTAAGCACAAGGAAATACAAATTAATTGGCTCTTCACTGTCACAGATGCTGGGGCTTCCATCTCCAAAAGTCAGAGCAAACATATGCATCGCCTACTCTAACATATTTACTTTTAATTTTAAGCTCCTCGGTTATCATCATCCAATGACAAAATCAAACTTAAGTGACAGTTCCTTCTAATCGTGGTTCATCTCTTAGAAATGCTGTAATCACAGGCTCGTGGTTTTACATGGTTCCTCTCATCTATTATCTCTGCATCTCTACATATGCATATTTCCAGCCATTTCTTCTTGTCCGCTATTCCCCAGACAGCTAATTCCTAATTTTCGGTAATTTAGAAACTGGAATTGAGATGTGTACGTCCTAGAAGGCAGATTCTGTGTTTTAGATCTGTAACGAGGCTCCAGGAGAGCCAGCGTGCATGCAGCAACGGCCCGGGCACTGGCTTTAGACGCACGGAGGGCTCCCCAGACCCGTATTTGCCTCCAGAGCTGAAGCCGACGGCCCTGGAGGGAGCCAGCACAAAACACTCGGCACAGCCTCGCCGCCTGCCCGGGCGGCCCCAGCACGAGCAGCGCCAGCTCTGCGTTAGCAGCTGCGGGGGAAAATGGAGCGGGGCACTGCAGCACCCAGCCCGAGCGTGCTGCTTACCTGCTGCGATACGCCAGGAATAAGAACACCACGGGACAGGTTTAAACGAAAACCTTCAGTTTGATGCTTCCTAGCGATTTCCCTTGGGCCTGGCAGGGTACTTGACAATAAGTGGTTTTTCACACAAATAGTGTCTTTGTATTATAGTTTTTGCTTATCTCCTGCATACGTTTTGAATAAAATGTGTTTATAAACAGTTTCAGATGCATGTTTGAAACATGAAACTTGACATTAAAAGTGGTGCTGAAACTGCTATGTTAGAAAGTGAATTTTCAAAACAAAAACCTCAGATCTCTTTTCCCTTGCTACTCTCTGAATGAAAGATAAGCTTCGTGTTTGCATCAGTGCTCCTTCCTTTGAGCTTCTGTTCTCGAGGTTCTGAAGGATAACTGAACAGCGCTGTGCAAACAAATCTCAAACACAGGAACAGCAACCCGCTACAAACCACGGCTTTGTAATCGACTGTGCTGCTCGCCACAGCTCTGGGTTACCTGGTGATGGAACAGACCAGAGTTGCAAAGGCCACTTAAAATAATTCCTGCGGTAGAGACTAAAATACAATACGGAGGCTTTTATTTCTATGTTCTATCCCTGTTTCTTGAATTTTTCTCTTTATTACTTAGCTTCCTTTGGCAGTGAGATAATACACTTACCCAGATTAGGAAGATTATTTTAGACTATTTTTGGTCACTTCGCACATTTTAAAGAATGCAAAAAGCAATAGCTGACAGCTGCTAGGGACTTTGGTGTTATTGTAAAGCAGCTGTTTTCATTTATAGAAAAAACACTAGTCTTTCTGCAAGCTGAACAGAATACTAAGTTAATAACTCACTCTAACCTGCGGAAAATACAGGTCATGTCTGTGAAATGTTGGCAGAAGATGTTGTTTATAACAATTAAACTCGTATAGCATTTTGTTCTTAAAAGGACTGAGCATTTCTGGTTCAGGGATGTTTACAGTTTGAAGGAGCTATTAAATAATAATCAGTAGCATGTTCATCCTGCAAAGAATTTCTACTTAAAATCAGACAAGATTAATCAGACAAGGCTTCTCTGTTCACAAGAAATTTCAAATGAAGAGCGGCTGACACGGACCAGAAACAGGCAGGATTATTCTAATGTTTCAGCATTTTACATTGTTTAGTTTTGTCTCTTGTTTCCTTCTAAGAACATTCAGTTGTTATAAATGGATATCAGTGCTTAATTTGTCTGAAAACAAAGCCTCTACACATATTCTCTTTGCATTCTTATTTATTTTACATTTGTATTTATAGTCCAGTCAGTCAAGCTCTGGAGAAAAGGCCACTGGCATCCTAGAGTGTATTTGTTGAAGGGCAAAAGGTATGTATGAGACAGATGAAGGGCAGGGAAGATAACTTCCAAGCGTACATATAGTTCCTGCACATATTTAATTTGAGAATCACCATGGCATCAAGATACACAAAGCATCAAGAATGAAGTCATCATCTTCCTTATGTTCTTAGAATTGTTAGCCATGCAAACATGCTTTATAGAAAATACTGAATCTGGGTTTTAGCGCAGATATAAAAAACCTGATACGATCTACTTGCCTACTGCACGTTGTGGGATGCTGTCAGACCAAGCCTGAGCTGCGCCGTGCTAGCTGAACAGAAGGGTCTCTGCCTTTCATCTTGGAACAACTCTGTTTTCCTTGCTCTAACTGAGAGCCTTCATATAAAGCAGGATTTAAGAAGTACCTCTACCATAAGCTAAATTCCTAGCGTAAGCCAGACCAACTAGCTGGGTAACGTGTAAGTATTGGTAAAAGTAAGACCAGAAGAAATACACACCGGACTGACCGTATAGAAAAATGGTTTAGCAGTAGAGCGAATCAACAGTTATACTGATACTGGTATTTACAGTTACACAACGTGATCTGTATGTCTTCTTCTACTCCTTTTTTAAAGTTAATATTGAGATGAACTGACTTCTAAGAAGCAGAATTATACTGAACACTAAACCACCCAAATCTCACCTTCTAAAAAGGCTTTTAAAGACTCCATTATTATATCTGTCCAAATCCTAGACAGCACCATATCTGACATTTTCACTGATAAATTTAGGAGGAATGAGAAGTTCTTATGCTCATGATTTCAAGCATGTGATTCCCTTTTCATAGATCTGCTCCATTTCAGACCGACTTTATATTTAAACCTTCAGCTGCTGGAGCGCTCACAAAGTTCAATAATATTTTCAAAGAGCTCCAGACATATCAGGATTATACAAAGCAATCCTTACCTCATCTGCGCATATTAGGGTACTCTGCAGAGCCATTATCACAGCATCTCAGCACTGCCCAGGTCAATGAGGCATGCCCAACAAGGTACCTGTAGAACTGAATGGAGATTCCAGCTTTTCCCTCCTCACTGCCTTGGACCACTGTGGTCAGGGTATCACCCAAACCTTATTCTCCTCCTCTCCCATTCTGCCTATTTTGAGAAAGCTGGCTTGCATCAAAGATTCCACTGAGCCGCCCTCAAGGTGGTCCATCACTGGGTTTGTTGCAGGAAGACACAGGTCAATAGATGGAGACAGAAGTGGGCTACGACCTTGCTCTTCTAGAAAGTACAACGAAAGAAATGGAAAAAGCATTCTAGTTGTGTCTAGCTCTACTTAGATATTATGTTAGATATTTAGATATTATGTTAGATAAAGTTTCTGCAAACGATTCAAAGAGAGATCCCAGAGGTGGATCCTCTGGGAGCTCATTCCATGACCAAGAGGGTTTTATTTTCAGCTCTCATGTAAAATATGCATTTGCAGTATGTGCTGCTGAGCACGCAATAGGTTAAACAAACTGATGATAAAGTGTTCTACTTAGTTATTTTTCATTACCATAGGAAAACATCAATTACATTTTCTATTTTATGAGCGAACACAAGGGAATCCATTACAATAAGAGAGAGCTTATATGGCTGTTTTTGCTGCTTCTTTCCTAAGCAAAAAGAATAGTTAGACAACGAAACCAGCCCACTGAAAGGCAGGCAAACCAGCATATCTGCATACAGTTCCTATCCCGGTTTATCCAGCCTGACTCCAACTAATTAAACATCTGCCTCAACAATTTCCTCTGCAGATTTATTTTCTCCAGCATGTAGCACTGACTGTTTGTTAGAGACTTTTCCCTAACTTGCCACCATTCACATACAATTCTTCCAGTTTGTTATTCGAGCATGTGGCAAGAAATGATACAGTACTCCCATTAACCCCCTGCTGCTATCTGCTGTGGGACAGGTCACGAAGCTCCCAAAACACTGCTCCAGTAACAACCGTGTCCTCTACGGAAGGACTTAGGGGTCTGGTTCTCTCAGCTATACCACACAGGTTATTTTAACACCTACATTTAAGGGTGATTTACTCAAAATTTATTATTTAAAAATTATTCATACCTCTCATATCCTCAATGTATTTTTTTGACACTAAGAAAGGGCAACTGCAAAGAATATAGAACACTTTGAATTGTTTGCTGTAACTTTAACATAATATCTAAGTAGAGCCAGACACAATTAGAATGCTTTTTCCATTTCTTTCATCGTACTTTCTATAAGAGAAAGGTCGTAGCCCACTTCTGTCTCCATCTATTGACCTGTGTCTTCCTGCAACAAATTATCTTTGGCTTCGAGTTAGATTGCAGTCAAAAGTCTGATTCAGCTTTGGTCTTCCCAACAAATGGAGCTCTGAAATAAACACACTGATATTATTTTTACTGATGCAGTCCACACTGCAGCTACGTGAATGCCAGTGCACGTCCTGAAAGGAAACATGCAGAAACCTGGGCTCTGCGCTGCAAGAACCTTTCCCTGTCATTAGCAGTCTCGTGCTCCAGAAGGGAGCAAGGGCTGGTAGCTACAAGTACAGGAACGGCATTTTTAAACAAAAGTCAGAAATTGAGAAGCTCAGGTCCTCGTCGTCTCACGGAAGTGGCTTGGGCTTGGGGCTTTTCAGGACCTTGTGCTTCAATTGCTTGTTAAGAAGCCTACTTGTAAACTGCAGACTACTAGCTGGGTAAAATAGCTATATAAAACTAGCCTGGTATTTTAGCTCTTCTCATAACCGAACGTCCCCTTCCTGACTAGGCAACAGCAATTCTTCAGCTTCTTTCCTACCCAGAACAGCCATCCGAGGTCTGCGTTTTCTTATAAACACAGGACAAGTTTGAAAAATGCCACAGAAGTCAGTAGTGAAAATAGGTCAGAAAGCAATTCCTTTTGCAAGTACTTGAAACTAACAAAGCTATAAACATAATTCATTTGTCCTGTGAAGCCTGATCTGTAGGCACACTGAAAATGCAGCAAAGTTCATATGCATTCCAGTTTTATTAAACTATCACAAACGCTTTAAGTAAGCACGCTACATCTACTTTTGGTTAGTAGTTTCTAAAAACCAGATCAGCTCAGAAGAAAGTGCTGCAGAATGAGCAGAAATACTTTTCCTAAATTATGTCATCTTTTATTCAGAACTCTGACACCCTAATCCACCGCTTCATAATGACTTACATGACAAAGGCACAGGACCTTACTCTGCTAATAGTCTGATCTTAAATTCCATTTATCTGTGTATCTCTCAATGAAAGTAAGAGGCATATTCACTCCAAAAATGAAGAACGTGGTGTTCTATGAAGAATGATGACAAAATCTTTTTCTACGCCTGCTTCAGCCAATCTGTGCCCACTGTAGTGGCATCCTGAGGTTTAACTGTCCTTTAATCTAGGCAGCATTTTTACCCCGTTCTGCTAAGAACATCAGAAGGGAATGGTAAAAGGCTTGTTTCAGATCCAGAGGGCAGTGCAAGCAAGAGGATCCCTCTGTGCAGACAGCTGCAATTTCTGCTGTTTTTAAAAATGACAGGCAAGACCATAAATAAATAAATAAAAGCCTGCTGACTGATGAATTGCAGTTTTGGATGAGAGAGGTAACTGGGAATAAGGGAAGTTGTGGGTAAGGGAAGATCATTTTAATAGTTTTAATTTATGATTTACCGATTTAATACATAAATGCGTAGTCTGAGAAGTCCCATCGCCCACGTGACAGCGTTACGTGACAACGTGAACACCGCACTAGGAGTGCTCACCAACATTTTAAGAACAAAACTTGTATTTGTTTTATGACATTCACTGGTATGGGGATTCAAGCAAAAACCGTTCCCTAGAGCGATCACCCTTCTAACAGTGACTCCGACTCCTGAAGTTTACAACTGCAGGTCCTAATTCTGGATGTACCTACACACAAGGTTAAAGGGAAATCTGCAAGCAACATGCTTATTGCAACAAATCTGGTTACATGTTAAAGGTAAACATACATGGAAGTGACCAAAAGGTTTTCAGTCATTACTTTTACTGAGACTTATATCCAGCAAGGATGCCGGTCATATATCAAAGAGGTGAGAAGTCACATGTATAATTTATAAGAACATTTAAATGATTTCCTACATAATCAAAAAAAATAGAGATGAAAAAAGCAAGAAGAAACATACATGCTTCTATACCCTGTTACTACACAGGCTTCTGAGCATAACTGCCAAGAAAACAGAAATTAATATATTAGCTGAAAAAATAAATGACAGTTCCATTCCTTTTCTAAACTACTGAACAAAAGTAACAAAATAAAAGCAAAAGCAAATTTCAAATGGACAAGGAATAACATCTGTTACGTGAAGGAGGAAAGCAGTTTAAAGACTGAGCTAAGTGAATCCTCTAGACGTCTCCCTTCTGGGAAGAGAAATCTGACCCCAGGAAATAAATAAAAGTCACCCAAAAAGTGAACAAAAGAGGTGTTTGAAAAAAACAGAACACCATTCATCGCAGCTAACGACTTGTTCATTATGAGTGATGATGGATAAAGACTTCTCACGCTGAGATGAAATCAAGATTTATATGCATTGTTTCCTCTCCCAACTTGTGGGAAGATCATCATCATTTAATTCTATCTCTGCGGCCAGTGATGGGCATCCAGAGAGCTGGTTATCAAACGGCGCAGTCAGCTGGCAAAAGCCGAAACGTGCAGTTGGCACATCTGGACTGAGCCGCCACAGCCGAGGGTGAACAATGACTTCTGGCCAGCCGCCAAATTGCTCGCAGACGCGAGCGGGTCTCATCTACAACACCCCTACCAGCATCTCGCATGCACTTTTTTTTTTTTTTTTTTTTTACGAGAATCAGATTTTCATTGCTTCATTCAATTGCTCTCCTCTGCCATTTTTTACAGCTCTTATCGTTCCCTTGGAATATGGCCTTGAGACAGCTCATCCGTGTCCTTCACTGCGTTATCTCTTCTAACTTTTATTAAAACTTCAGCTTTCATCTGAAGATAGCTAATTAAATCCATGACAGATTATACACTCGTTTAAAAACTGCACCGAACTACTACTTCTAAACAGAAAAGGGTTTATTTTCTTTTCACATAGTTAAAACTAAGGGTATATAAGGAGGCTTCATTCATTTACAAAGACAAGATCCTTATCTTTACCTCGTATATAGATAGGTTTATATTAAAGTTCCTTTGTTGTGTGACAAGGCTCAGTGCAATTTCTCACAGTAATTATTTCTTGTTTCTGGGAAGATCTCCCAGCCTTATACTTCTGAAATATATGTACTAATATATATGTGAGTGTGCATTTATACCCTGGAACTGTTTTGCTGTAAAATATAAATGCAAGTACTGCAAATTTTCTTTTTTAAAATGTTAATATGGCTTAACTATTACAGTACTACCTTGACAACGCTGCAGAAAGTAAATTTTTCTTTTTCTCAAAAAGTAACAACTAATCCTTGAAATTATTTGAAGCCATATTAGGCATCATTTTCTTACATAACTTAGAAGTCAAATTCTATCAAGGACTGGCCTTACTGTACTTCCACCCGTCATCTCATGCTGCTGCTGGCTGGACTTGAATGCAAATGGCTTTGTTATCATAAAGGAATATTTGCAGTAATGGATATACTGCTTTGCAGCAAACGTCACGCAGTTTCTCTACAGTCTGCCTTTTGCCAGTATCTAGAATACAAACCTGTGCACAGAACTGCTTCAGAGCGCAGGTGCAGACTGCATCACAACACCCACTGGAAAAAGTGGGCATCTTTCACAACAGCAAAGTGATATAAAATATCCTCATGGAAAAACACCCTCTCCTCTAAAAAATACAATAAATAACCCACCTGAGCCTCTCTGTGATCCCTTCCTTCTCTTTAAGGCCTTTTGCAAGATATCCTTCATGGTGACCTTCATACTGTCCACCTGAATAAGTGAGAATCCATGAGCAGCATTTCTGCAAGACAGATGCACATGCATTTTTACAAAAATAATCATCACTGGGCAGCTCACCACAACTTTTTTGTTTGTTTCAAGCAAAATACTTTTCAGGCACAGCATCAGACAAAGTTGTGCTTTCAGGGTAGTTAAAAGGAGGAACTCAGCAAACTCCTTTAGAAGGCAAAGACAAAAAAGGAGAAAATGTATTGAGATTCAAGCTGTGCAAGGACTTTCCTAATTTATCTTTATTTTTGATCAATTTGCATTCACCATTAGAAAAGAAAAATGAGCAAGTGTACGTACAATGCTCCTCAAGTACTCATTATTAACTATCTGCTAGGTGTTCCACAATGTTTACAAGAGGAACAGTTTGCAATGTCATTTTCACACGTGTCCCAATGGCAGATGTAGCAAATCATTAGGGAGCAGTGGAGGGAAAACATTCAAAGAAGTAACAGCAACTTTTCAGCAACATTAAATTATAGCATGGTTTTAAATGTAATATTTTTGTTACATGTTGTGTAATATTTTTGGACATGTTCTTGCGACCACTGTGGCACAGAACCTCCTGGAAAGGTTTGGGCCAGCAGGGCACTTGGCCTGGCTGTGGGCACAGAATTCCACACTTGGAGGAAACGTGGGAAACAGCATGCAGGTAGCTATGGAAGATACCAGCTGCTAAATACTGAACGTGGCATCACTGGTGAAGCGGAGAAGTTGACAATATAATAGAAGAGCTGCTGGATTAATATATCAGTAAATTTTGCCCCTTAGACCTTGCAGTCAATCTCTGCTCATGTCAGTAGATGTCACTGCAGACAGTTAGCACAGAAATTTGAGAGCTGCAAGGCACCCACAGGGAAAGATCTGCACTGCATGAAAAAAAAAACTGTTTTGCAAAGCTATTTAGACAGGAGGAGGAGCTTTTTATCTGGCAACTGAGAATTTTAATCAGAGTGGAGCTCTATATGAATATCACAGCTGGAATATTTTAAAAGCAACTGGCAGTCAAAAGCAATCCAAGCAACACAATTGCATCATTAAAATCAAGACCATATTAAATGTCACTTCAAGCCACAAACGCTGGGAGCAGGAGTGTAAGCTCAGACCACTTCAGATGTGGCATCCCCAGTCCACAGCGTGAAAGAGCCTGGATGGACAGGCAGCAGCTTCCATGAGCACCTCGTCCCGGCCGCTAGCTGCAGTGCACGCAGGGGGCAGCCAACTTCGGCCCCGTGCACACGCCAGCCACCAGGCCACTCGTTTGTACTCTTATAAATACCAGAGCCACAAACACACTGTCGCCTTGTATCTCGCCCACCGTACAGAGCTGGCTGCTTCAGCTCGGGATGACAAGAAATCCACAACAGAGCAGTTACGGAGCTGCTCGACCCCTCCGCGTGTGCCAGCTTCGTTCACGCAGCACCAGCGCCCCAACGCCTGCCCCGCGGAGCCACACGCGACGGGGCTCGTCGCAGCCTGCCCCGGCTCCGTGCCCAGCCCGCCACGGCAGGGCCTCCTCCTCCGTCCCAAGCCGGTCTCATTTAAGGTTCGTTCTCAATTCCCTTTGTTCCCGGCAAAATGAAATTGCCTAAAAGCCCCCGATTTATGTTCTCTGGACCATTCAAAATTTATTACTCTGTCTTACTCATACTCACACAAACATTCCTAACCTTTTCACGTTTCTACTTTTTCCCCTCTACTTCTGTCATGTTTTTTATACGGACCGATCAGAACTGAGCACGCTGCCACAAGAGCACCACGGATTTCTGCAACAGAGAGGCATCAGCCCCACAGCCCAAAGATGCAGGGGTTTTGACTACCCCCATACAGTAAGCAGAGACCTTCCTAAACTCTCTGAACTGATAAGCAAATATTTTCTTCAACTGCTACAGAGAACTGCAACATGCACGAGTGTTGTGGCACTCTGATCACCTCATCAGCCTCCTGGGCATCCAGCTGGCCACCCAAACTCAGCTCTACTCTGAATCGACGCACTGAGATAAATCTGACGGATTGTTTAAAATGAAAATCTTTCTAGAATTGTGCTATACTTAAAAATATTAATGATAAGAAGAAGCTACCTTTTCCTTTGTATGTAAATGACATGATGTTTGAGAAAAGACTGGAAGCAACCAGCAGTGCACAGATTCAAAGGCATCTGGCGCCTTCAGGTAACGTATACAGCACGCTGCAGTACCAAAGGGAGGTGTACAGAGAACTGCAACCAAAACACAGCACGGTAAATCAAACTACTGCAGGAAAAAAAAAAGGCAAAGAAAGCCTTCCAAAATATTCTAAGGCCACAGCAACTAGAGTTCTGATTTTTCTTTTCTTTTTTTCAGCATGAGGTGTTTCTGCCATGTTTTCTCCCAGACAGAGCTGGGCGCTGCGGACCAGCCCCGCTCCTGCGGTGCATGAGGTGAACCGCGGCCGTGGAGCACCGCTGACCTAATTCGGGTTTGCTAAAACCAAGACGTATCTGGAACCTCCTGAAAATGGAAAATTGTCTTTCAGTTCCTGACACTTGAGCTGTTAAAGAACACATGCTGTTGTTGGTCCTGCTCATGTTTCAGCCCATCCTGACTCAGTCGATTCTTTCTATTGAGCAGCTGGCCTGAGAACTGTCAGCCTGGTTTTCCTGACACTCTATTACTAAATCATGCCTGAGCTCCAGCCATTCTGTGCCTCAGAAGCTGGATCTCATCCCAGAACAATCTTAAAAAGTTTATTTTACTGATCAAAGCAAAATAAGAAAAACCTCTGTGTTTTACTATATTTAGTGCGCTATCCAGTAAGTGAAACTTTGGCAAGAGCAATGAAATGTAAAGCGCACCCCACATTTGTAAACTTTTGAATATTTGCTCTGGAAAGCAGCCAGAAGCGCTTGAAATGTCGGTCAGAGTTCAGATGCACTGTTCCTCCCTCCCTTCGCTGCAGTGCCATAAGCAGGCAGCATTGTTTTCCTCTACCCGTGCCACCTCGCTAATGCCCTGCAGCGCTCGGTGAGCTCCGCGGCCGCGGTGCCGCCGCGCCGGGCAGGTGGGGAGCCCTGGGGACTCCGCAGCTCTGCGGCCCCTGGAGCATCGCCCGCCGGCAGCACGGTGTCCTTAGGAGCCGCCAGCACAGGGAGGCTCCTCCGGAGGCGATGCACGCCCACCCTGCCAGGCCAGCTTCTCGTCATGCTCTGTAGTGATGGCACACGTGAACTGTCCTCACCCAGCCTAACTCCAGCATTTCCTAATTATAAATTACCTATGTGTTAGCTTACTCTGCTAACGTGCCGTACCTTTATTTTCAGTCATCACACTAGGAAACGGGACAGACAAGCAGATGTCATTCTACCAATTAAAACTGCTGCTTACAAATTAGAAGCCAAAGAAATTCCTTAGCTTATATTTTCTGTCATTTTGCAAAAACATACCTGGGTGACAAGGTTAAATCAAGCAAAGGAAATCCCTGGCACTTATCATCCACAGGCATTACTGATAAATTGTGCTGTGGAGGAATAAAGGATTACCTTCTGTATTTTTTCATTACACTTTTCTTTTGTTACAGAATACATAAATCCATTGTGGCACAATGTAATATGTATCATCGTGCTACACCTGTGGACGTTTCATAACGGCTGCCATGTCTGTGCAGTCAGGAATGATAAGTGAACCACCCGTGAATGTTAATGATAGTGATCATTCTGCGGTAACTTGGCTTTCCATCTTCTTTTACAGCCTGAGTGCTGGAGCCAGGGTGGCAAGGTTCAGAAGAAGAAAAAGAAAACAAGAGAAGAGGCGAGAGCTGCCGCGGGCTGGTGCCGGGTGCTGCCAGGGGGAGGTGGCTGGAGTGGCACGGAAACTGGCAGTGGCCTCTCCATGGGCTCGACTCGTGTGAAAAAAATAAAGAAATACCTCTCAGAAGATGAAAGGCTTCTGTTGTGAATGAGAAACAACTTCTCTAAAAGCAGTCTTTCCAATAGTTTTTTTTAATTTTTTTTTTTTTTTTTTTCTGAAGCAAAATTTATAGCATTTAAAGCTCACAGCAGAGAATGACTGGCACGGCCGAAAGTATCAGGGAATGACTAATAATCTCCACTTGAGCAGCACAGAGTCAAAGTTAAGAGTAAAAGTCCCATTGTTGACACAATGTGCTTAACCTAAGCTGGGCAATTTTTAGGATAAAGTGCATGGTGATATGAACCAGAATGGCTGCCAGCCTGACTTTTGGTTCTGAGCCTACATGACCTTGATGTGGTGGATCTAATGTCAGCCTTAGATAATACTGTGTGTTTTGGGGTTGTCTGCATTTTGACACTACTATAGGCGAAGACCAGACACTTAGCACATCAGCTTCCTGCTCTGACTCCTTCCTTGGGGATCCCACCCCTCCCTGTTTGCTGCCCTGGGAGCCCACCTTCTTCACTTCGAACCTACATTAACTTTCTTAAGTTTGCATTTGATGAGTGTTCTAAAATATATTTTGCCAATTACTTACACCCATGTGAAAACTGGTAAGAGGCTTTCTGCGGAGTGTTTCTGTAACCTAAGTAAAATACACATTTCAAAGCTTTGAATTGAATTTGTAAATGTACTATGAAAGCCTGGTATTTTTAAAATGCTTCAAACCTTAATCTATCAGGTATAACAGAGGTGTCGCTTTGAAATATATATATATATATACACAATAGTCAAAGCAATTTAAACATAGTATTAAAACAGAAAAAGGTGCTACAGAGCAGAGGAACTGTATGCCAAACTTCATCTATGTGCCAACTGGCAGCTGAGTTACAACTCCTAGAAACACCATTAGATATCGTACGTCAAGTTGTGATAATAAAATTTCCAAGGAAAACCCCCTAAACGATAGTACGGATTTATTTTAAGCTACCTTCATTCAAAGTCTTTCAGGTATTACTTCATCATCTCAAGGAGCCTGCGTTTCCATGAACGCAGTGCTTTGTTTGACTCCTTCTGACAAATCATACTCGACATCAAAGAGGACTGTTTGCGAATGCCGCGTTTGACATTGGACAAAGCACTCCTTCCCACAACAGACATTTTCCAAAAACATAACTCGCTAGACTAATGGGCAGTTAGAAGCCAGAATGGCTGCCCTCCGTCTTCTCCTTGTGTAACTTTGCCAGAGTCCTTGGAACTTGCCAAATTCGGTCATGCCTGCTTAGCTTGCTCGACTGATTGTGCCAGAAAAGAAAATAAGACACAGATGTATTTGAGCTCTTTGAGATGGCAGTAAGAGAGACAGCTAATGGCTTCATTTCGACCCTCCCCTACCAGCTGGGCACAGGTGGGGGGATAATGAGGTCCCTCTCCCTAATCAAACTCAATTATTTACTACTCTATGTAACCACAAAGACATTCACATTCAGCTCAGAATATAAAACACACTGTGGGCTACTTCCAACCACCGCCACTGGGCATTTATAACTAACTCAAGTGGCGAAGAGTTTGCCTTGGCAGGAGTTTAAGTGTATGAAGTTCTGCAAACTGTTTCTGCTCAAATATGTCCTGCTGAATCGGGGTCCCTGGTGAGGCTCCATCGCTGTCTGCTCTGCGACTGCACAACATCTGAGAATGCATCTAACATGCAGGATAGGTGAGATCTGAAGTAAAAACACCATGCTTCATCATGAAGCTTCTCAGAGGCACCAAGTTTCTGCAGCAGTGATTCAATATTAATAAACATCACAGGTCATAAACCTGACACAGCAGCTGGAATACTTTACAATGCGGGAAAAAATTCCAAAATATAAAAACACGATTACACGCACTACTAGGATAACAGAGAAGGAAGAAGTAGAAATTAAAACAAATCACTATAAAAATAAGAGTCTATACTTTTAAACTCACAGTATTAACAATCTTTTGATCAAATAGCTTTCAATTCTAGGGGACATGCTAAAAATTCTAATCTGAATCTATTTCTGATTAACTATCTGCATAGGATGTACATGCACATTTGAATTAACACGTGGACACAAACAAAACCTCTCGGAGAAGCACTGCTACTTACGATGCAGTTCTCCTATTTCTAATCTGCAGCACCTTCCCAGCTAGAGCACAGAGGACTCACAGGAGCATACATTACACTAAAGATTTCACATTTTTTTTGCAGGATTTGCAGCTGGACCTCAGTTCTGCTACAGGCACCAGACAGAGAACTGCTGGCAGGGCCAGGATCCTGCCCAAGTCTCTGGGCTCCAGACAGGAACGCCGGTTCTAGCTCCTCCAAGCTAACGTCCAGAATCAGACACAACACATGTTCGTTGAATTTTAATTGTAATCCCGATTCACACAGACAACGAGGATTAAGTGAGGTAGGTGGTGGTGGAGAAAGAAAGGGTTTTCTTTTCCAGATGAAGAATTATCAACAATTTAGGAACTACTGATGATGGAACCTTCTCACCTGGTCTACCTGCCATGGACACTCATTATCCTGTTATTGCTTGCAACTAGAATCGAACTTGCCATATCCCTGATGGACTTTTTTTCTGCAGATACCAAAAATACAAGATTATCTTGAAGTAAATTCTATCCTGTGAACTGGAAGTGTTTGCTATACACCAGACGCCAAACAAGTTCATTTGTGTTTTATAAAAAACACACCTGCATGACAAGGTTAATCAAGCAAAGAAAATCCCTGTTACTTATCAAAGGTACTGCTGGTAAGTTATACAATGGGGGAGCAAGGGTTTTAAATTTCAGCTTCTTACAAAATTAATAATTTTAAGTGCTGCACTGGACAATTTCTTTACAGTATTATTACTATAAGGCAATTTTAACAAACTTAATCACTGCTTCAAACGACCTTGATTTGTGCTCCTTCGCTTTGCTGGGGAGCAACTTGTGCAGGTCCAGGGCAGACTGCTTCCCTAGGCTTTGGCTCTCCCCACACAGGAATTCCTTTCTGAAGGGCTTTTAGCCCCTTGCTGCTTTGCAAGGTGCACAGACCATTTACAAATCTGATGGTAAGTGATGCAAAGAGTTCTCCAATTTAAACCGCAGGCTACCATGACATTTCATGAGTTTTTCATGTTAATACATGTGTTCACACTGTATTTCTGCAAATACTGACGTTAGTGGACTACTATTTAATACAGAACACATGGGTTTAACAGGTATTTTAAACATTAAAACTAGCAATGAGAGTCTTTCATCTTAACTTCTTATCTGCTTACCTCTGTCAGTATTATCACACAAAAATGTTTTCTACTTTCCAGAGGACCACAGCCAAGAAGGAAATCAAATCAGGATTAGAAGTACTGACTTATGCAAACTGAACGGCCCGCCTTTCTATCAGCTAGGAAAGTACGTGAAATAAAAACAGAATGGGGGAAAAAAACACGTTGTTTTCTAAAACTCTGGCAAATATTCTACAGAATGAGACACATTAATGCTAAATTTTCTTTTCCTGTGCTTTAGTGTTCCCACATTGTATACTAGAATAATACTGTATTTCAAAGCAATACAGATCCAACTCCTGAAGTTTTTAAAGGCCACAAAAGATTTAATTTTTCTAAGATGCTACCAAATCCCGGAGTTACATCTTCATGATATATAACGGTCTACTATTACTAGAAATAACGCTGCCCTCACATTACAGAAAAGTTATGCTTCCTCTCCTGATAAGCTCTTTGTAAGACTTTGAACCTTTGAGAATTTCACACCACCCTGCTACAGCCAGTATTATTTTGCCTATGGCTTGCTGCCATCCGTGCAGCTGCTGAGGCTCAGTCCCATACCTGTCTCTAGAACCACCTAATAAGCACCTGGTAATTTGCAAGTACCTCTCTGTATTTCACTTCAGTACTTTGGAAAACAGAACAAAGAAAACAACAAGATATTATTACAGAATGATTTATCAGGAAAAAAAGTCAATTAAAAATCAAATTCATGGCAGTAGCATTGACTTTAGAGCAATGCACATAGGTGAAAGAGATTCCCTCTTTCAGATAAAACATCCAGCATTCTCTAGTCAGGTGGAAGAATTAAATACTGGGCAGTCCCACAGGTGAAAGAGTCGGATGCCTGTCTCAGCTGCATGACTGTAACCTGTACAAATGGCAAAAGGGCCTTGTGATCTGACTGGCAAGACTGCCTCACCCCTCCTTGTATCAGCTTCTACATGACTGCACCCAGTTCAGCAGAACTGAGTGTGTTTGCCTTGAATAAATTATTTGTAAATATTGTTGACAGAATATTTTATTTTCCGGTGACCTAACGCAGTGGAACAAAGTGAATGGGCCTTTGGGAAATACACCACGGGATTTCTGAAAAGTTCTTTCAGTAGAATGCTTTTGAACGTTTCTAAGAAACACATTCCACAATAAAGACTGTAAAAACAACTAAATAGGTCAGAAATATTTTATAATGTCTGAGTATTAAAACAGGAAGCATCCGTATGGTTCTGAAATACAAATTCTTGTAAATTAAAAAAAAGGTTCAATAACCACGAAAACTCTATTAGCATTTTCACTTCAAGAGATCCAAACCATACATACTTTTTCCGTGTAAGATGTGGCTTATGTTACTAGTATTTTGGAAAAATCCCTAAGGCCATCTGATGGTTTTAATTTTTTTTCACTCAGAAGTTAAAAGTTAAGAAAAATAAGTGATCATGCACAACATGTATCACTCAAAGACTGATTTGCTGATAATAATACAGCAAATTCTGGAGCAACAAACCAAACAGCTTCCAGACTAAGTGGCGGATGGGGTCATCCTCTTTGATTCTTTTTGAACTTTATAATGGCACATCCAGTCCTATTCTAACCGCCATGCCTACTGACTAAGCATTTCTCTCCTCAGTCAGCACTGTTATTACTACACTCTATAACTAATTGTATAGAAAATTACTTACTATCTATAGCCCACTAATCACATCTGTTCCCAGTTAGTCTTAAAACACAAAGTTACTGTTTTGGCTATAAGATATAGAAAGAATATTTTGAAGTCTCTCATACTTGGAATGCCCAAACAACTTAAGTGTACTTTTCTTCTGCTAAAATTTAACACATTTTCCCAAAATAGTTATTAAATAAATAAATAAATAGCAATTTAAAATCACCAGCCAGATCTGTTCTTAATACCTACTGAAAAGAATATCCAACATGAATGACTTTAACACTCTGAAGCTATTATATGCATACTTCATTTATTATTTAGAACATAGTTTTAGGAAATAAGCAGCATAGCTGGAGCAAAATGAGGATTATGAGCTCAAACTTCATGTAAACTCCAAGTATGTATTAGCAGGAGTGCAGTAGTTCAATGTTTTCCATACTAATCACGTGCAGAATGGCTTATTTTCTTCTCTGTACATTCAGACTCACAGCTCAGACACACAGACTCATCCGAGTTGCTGCCAGTCCTATTTACTTTCCTACCTGCCTACCTTCCAGACCATGGCAGCGTCTGTAAAAAACATAAATGCATGGCGTCCCCTGAATTTTGCTACAGTCAAATGAAGAAAAGTAGGGAAGATAAAAGACGCGGAGGTGGCATGGACACACAGATGCTTCACAGTGATGTGGACAGTTAGCACCATACTCACATTCGAACAAAGAGCGACTGTTTTGCTGCCAGGCCGGGAGAGGAGTACTTTTCAACCAATGCCAGAGTGCTGAAGCCAAACTTGTGAATGGGCTCATTGGAATCCAAGGGTGGAAAATCTGTGTCAACCTCACCATCGTCCTCAGCAATGTGGAGACAGTAGGCATTGACGTTATCGCTGAAACAAACAAAAAACAGGTCTGTTTGGGAGGGAAGCTAGGCAACCAATTCAGTTCAGCAGATCAGTATCAGTTTCTAAATGCTGTAGAAAACAAATAAGCACACACTTAATACAGCAGTAATATACTTAAAAGCCACCAAAGGCATGTAAATTAGTATGTCTCACCATATCTTGGTACCATAACCGCGTAGGAACAGAAAAAAACAAAACCTCGGATTAAGGCAGCAAGTCTCACTTCATCATTAAAAGGAGAGGAAGCAAAAGACCAACAGTGATTGAACTACACCAGGTCCATAAAAAGTTTCAAGACTTCATAAAGCCGGAAGTACTGCCCCAACATCTGTGAAAATGTGCTTATTTACATGACTGTTAAATTTTAGAATTAAAGACACATAAGCAGTATCTATCTGTTTCACTCATAGATCAAGCAACTGTGAAAAAAAATATATATATAAAAAAAAAAAACTGAATATACACTTGAAAAGCAGAGAATGCTAAAAACTAAGGAGTAAACTACAGGAAAAGTAAAAAATCTGTCTGACACAGTAACAACAATTAGTACAAGGCTGTATCTTCTAAGTATCTAAAAATTCCAGTAACTAAAAGCAGTTAAAACTTAGTACTAACAAGCAAGAACCAATTAACACTGGAAGTCTTAAACACAGCGTGAAGAAAAAAATAGAAGAAAATCTTAGCCTTTCATTCCCACATACTAAATTCCATCGGAAATTATATATACAAAACATAGTTTTTAATATTAGGAAAACATGATAATACTATCTGGAATATTAATATTTAAATTGCTGAGCTGAAAATAAGCATACTTTCTTATTGTAGATCTGCCAGCATATATAGCTTGAATGTTCACAGGGCAGTATATTTCTAAACTCTGCAGTTTAAATTTGGAGTTTTAATTGCTTGATTGATGCTTAAATTAATTAATTGCAAAGTGTATGCTAATTGTTTAATTGGTTGCTTGATCTATATAGATCATTTTTTGAATTAAATGAGTTGATTTACAAAGTTTATTGATTGGATGTGACAATGAATTATTTCGCTGACTACCTGATTTGCAATTTTCTCAATTAATTCACAAACCTTTGGTTGCAACTGTGCTTTGTTGAGTGTCCTTAGTCCAGGTGATCTATATGCATCCTGTCACGTCTAAGGTATTTGCTATCTAACACAGGTCATAATGAAGTGTTACTATTAATGTAAGCTGGAACTTCGTTACCAAGAAAGTAATGCAGCAATGTTTGTCACTGTGAATTTTGAAAACTTTGCCACACTGTTAAAGAAACTTTCCTGAGGCTCTGTTCTGCTATGAGGAACTGAAACGCTGCTGTAGAATTCATTTTTAACTTAAGAGCACTTAAGCAACTTTTAGGAAAACTGGTGAAAAGTTGCCCTGGCAACAGAATTTACAGCAACACAAAGGCTCTGAAAGAAACAAAGATACTCATGGGAGGTTCTGTGTTTTTCATTGTTGCAAGACTTTTTAGGAAGAAGCCAAACAAAAAAAGTTGTGAACAACAGACACAGCCGACCCTGCCTGGGTTGTGTGATTTCCAGCTCCTTCTCTGGTTCTCTTTGGATTTCTACAAATGCCAACACAGCGCTCTGCATGCTCACTGTGTCCAGTTCAACGTACCCTGAAGTCACCCCTATCAGACCTTCCAGTCTGAAAATTCATCTGATGCCCATCTCCTCACAGCTGTTCTGGGCCTTACACTGCTGATTTTCTAACCTATTTGCTTGACAGAATTCTTCTGTGTGCAGCTTGGTGCGCACTTAAACTCTGTATAAATCAAAGTTAACATTTTCATTTGGTACTTGACCCATTTGCATAATTCTCATTAAATCTAAAGGGACACATAGCCACGCAGGCAGCAGATGACATTCAGGGTGGTCTCAAGGAATCCAGGTACCAAAAACAGTGGTGGTGAAACCAGCTCATCTTCCACTAATTATTCCAAAAATACACAACGTCTGTTATGTTGTAAATTTAGGGGGCTACAAATGACTTAAAACATGGAGTGTATTTCACAGATTAAGTCAGAAATTTGAGATCTACTTACTCTGATGAGCTAAATTAAAATTTAAAAGCACACCAGAGACCATTTCACGTTATCTGTGGCAAAAAAGAATCAAGATATAAATGACCTAATACATACTTTGATGTTCTGTCACAGAGAATGATCCATTAATATGCACTTTAAGGTATGAACTGGTTACTGAAATTGTACTTTTTTATATGCTCTTGTTTCAGAGCTAGTACAAGTGCTTATTATATTCTGGACTTAAGTCAAAATAATAATATGACATAGACAACAGTCCAATAATTAATGGAGACCATGGAATTTTCTTAATATCTATTACAGGTAATCTACTGAAAAAACAAGCCCAACGTGTAAAGCTGTTTTGCATTTTGAACCTTCACAAGGATAAGATGAAAGTCTTGAACTTTAGGTTTCAAATCACAAGGTTCAAAATTTTGGAAAGTAGACAGAATGTAAAAGTTAAGTACAATGGCTGACAAATGTAACCGAATTCTTATATCTAAAACAAGGAATTTTATTTGAATTTCATATATCAATAGAATGTATTGCTAGAAATATTTTATGATTTTTGCAGGCAGAATCATTACAGCAAATCCCTTAGTGGTTGGCAAGGGAATGGTCTAGTGGGTTATGACTACAGCTCATATGGAAGAGACCTGGAACAGGGTTGCTAACACTGTCCGTAATTCCTCATATCAAGACACCAAATAGAGATAATAAATAATAATAAATTATAATCGGTAGACTAAATGGATACAGCACATTAAAAAAAACGAAAAAGAATTATTAAGATTTACTTTTCCTAAAGGCAGCGTGGTTGTTTCTCCTTATTACAAAATCTTTAGCCTCCTCATTATTCTAAAACTGTATTACTAGAAGGTACATTTACCATTTTGCACGCGCTGTATATTACATTTGAAGCGTTATGTATATGTATTTCAACGGAATGTCACAGTGAACCTGATTTTTTCTTTTCATACTAAACCAGGAACAAATACAGAAATGTGCAACCTACACAAGCTATTTTGTTACTTGGAAACAATTAGTCTACAGTTATAGCAATCCTCCTAAAGAACAGAACAGGCAGTCAGCAATGCTAAAAACAAACAAACCAACAACCAGAGGCATGAGAAATAACTCAGAACTACACAAGAGACCAAACTTCTTGGAATCTTGAGGCACTGCCCCTGCCTCTGACCATTTGTACCCAGTTTCTCAATTGCTGCTGTTAGACTATTCTGGGGAACCAAATAGTGCCTCCATTAATTATTTTATTCTACTATTTCTGTCCTGAGATTTGATTACAGGAGACAGCTTCCTTGGTCATGATCACTCTTTGACACGTCGTAACATCTAATCCTTCAAGTCAGACAGTGAAATTCATTTCCTCCCACTGCTGACTTTTGCTGTGGGCAGCAATGTTTCATGGAATGCTTCTACTCATTGGCATTGTTCCACCTGTGGTGTGCTGTGCTCCTGAAAAACATGCATGTGTCCAAAGATTTATTTCAGTGGCATCTTACCTGTTAAAAAATAAGCTAATAGGACACATAGGACACTCCTGAATTTATGCTATAACAAACAGAAATCAGTAACAGCAAACAAAATGGCACTACCTGCAAATAATTTTATATTTCTTCTCTAGCGTAAAAACAAACAAAAAACCTGAGTGTTTACCCTCTGAAGTATCTTATATGTATGTTCAGAATTGCTAAGGCAAATCCTTTATCCAAGGCAACAATATCCATGAAACTGTTCAAGAGAGGTTGCTCTTCTGTGCCACCCTCTGCCTATGTCTATTAATCAGAATTCCACTAAAGCCCAGGATCCTAAAAAAGGGCAGTTCAAGCAACCGCTCAACGTTTTCCCTTCCCCATCACAACTGTGCTACAAGACAGAGGACTACAGAGTTCTCAAACACTTGAAAAATGCTGAAAGAGCCAAATACAATACCAAAGAAAAAAAAACATTCATCAAACATTCCAGGAACAATGAAAATGAGAAAAACTGACTGGCTCATATAAAAGCATCACACAAAACTGTTAACCTTCTTTGGACCAAAAAAGTCACCTGCTAATAACTGTTACCAATAACTCTTCAATACACAATTTTCAGTTCTTTTCGTGCTCTATGATCCAGCAAAAACTGAAGTATTTATACAGAACTGTTTTAAAAGCAAAGTGACTCAGACGAGCGGGTCTGAAGGACCTGTTCTGTGTACTCCTTAAGTCAACTACCATGATAAAGCAAACAATCCTTGTTCTCCAGCACGACAAAGCCAAACCGTTATCTAGTCTCAGAAATTTTAGAGGCATGTTTTTTTTCCCCAGTGAAGAGGTAAGCAATGACTACCAAACATACTGAAAACTCCATTCATTAACCGAAGCTAAAATTTCTACGGACTTTGCTCTTCTTTTACTGAAAAAACAAACAAACACATGACTGAGATAAAAGTTTTATAGCAATTACAAAATACTGCATGACATTGTTTTTGAATTAAAGAACACAATGTATTCATAATGTCAAGCAAAACTATTTATTTTGTTTTTAAGATGCTTATTTTATCATAGAACGTCATCACCATAGAATGGCTTAGAATTTGGTGATATCTCCAGGATGATAACCTGGAAAGTAAAGCACCTTTAGCCTCTATTTCTGTCAATTCTTAGAAAAGCAGAAATATTTTGACATGACTATAATGAATGAAAGTGATTATGTCAACAAAATACCCACAGAAAGCAAGCAGTGATAATGCTGAAGTTCTATGACAGAATTCCTGTTTGCAGATGTAAGTAAGCATTATGGCTAAAATATAAAGTATAATTTCAGTAGAACGTTAATGGTACTTCCAAGACACACTGTCACCCAGTACAGTGATTTCGCTCTCTATGAATCTGGGGGAATAACCTGGTACAGTGCAGAGAAGTAAGAGGCAGAATCTGGGTACCTTTCCTCAAAAGAAAAAAATGGAGGGAGTTACAGATGAGCTCTACATTTTGACATCCTTGTGATCTTAGCCATTAAGAACAGTACAAAAAAATAGATGGGACATACAAAATGTCTCCATGAAACCAAAAGAGATAGGTTTTATAGTATTTTTACATAGAGTGTTTTGAAATTATGATTCTTTACAGATCCATGGCCTCATATGCTTATCATTATACAGTAACCAGAAGTTTAATTGAAAGAGAAATGGATATAGATGTGTGTGTATTTCTCAAAAGGAAATACGGATAAATGTGTAGGTAGTTTCTATAAGATTTATCTACTAAAATATTGACATGAAAATCCATTTCATTATGCAAAAACATTGCAGAGGAGAAAATTAGAGATCAAGAGGTAGTAAAGAAAGAACATTACTTCAGTTTTGGTTCCCGTCCCTCACTTGTATATTGCCAGCATATTAGTCCAATCAGGTCATGCACCTTGGCATTTGCTATCGTCACAACTGTCATGGGCTGTAGTTTGTCTTGGCTTGCATGCAGTGGGAGGTAGACATCAATTTTTTTGGTTGCCGTTGTACCAACATGACCCTGTCAAGAAAATACATTTCATTAGAATGTATGAAAGAAAAGGTATGACAGAGCTAATACACAGCGTGGTACGGATGGAATTCTTTTCAGTAGTGAGATCAAAACACACCGCTAGGCCTTAAAATTGAAAGAAGTTTGAATTAAAATTCTAATTCATTTACAGCTGTTTAACGTTTCTGCAAGAGGAGTATGAAAGATTTGGCAAAGATTTTGCAGATTTCCATAAAAAGCCTGAACTTCACTGTAAGGTTCCATGATCTTGCAGGATCTAAATGAAGAAATGAAACTGAAAAAAAAAAAAAGAAAAAATGAAAAAAAAAGGAAACTAACCAGCCTACCTAAGACTTCAGTAAACATTTCCCGCCCCAGTCTCTAATATTAGCATAACCCCTGTTTCTGCACTTCTGCCTCCCTCTGTCCCTGCAGCAGCGGGCGCGAGGCGCGTGCCCAGCACTGCCCGGCTCTGGCTCTGCAGCCAGGGCCTCACCTGGGGCTGGGCCGCAATTGGCAGCGCTCCTCGCTCCCTACCCCTTCGAGTCTCCCTCCAACGTTATTGGGACTCATTCTCTCTCTTTTCCCTTTGGCTCCCTTCCACCTGCTGACAAACCAACCGGGGTCAGAGGCTTTCACACCGGGACGCGCCCCAGGGTACGGTGCAGGGAGACACCCAGCTGCCGGAGAGGCTGCAGGCAGGCCGCTGCATGCTGACGGCGAGGAGGAGGAAGAAACTACCGCAGCTGGCGGTGGTCTACGCACACAAATTCACCAGACCTGAACTTGAACCTCAGAGGTGCAAGCAGCCCAGAAGCCGGAGCTGTAGCTGGGCGCCCCGCTCGCAGCGGCTGGCAGCACCACCATCCGCTCGTCCCGGGGAAGCCGGAGCAGCCCAGGCAGCGGCAGCAGGGAACGCGACCAGGAGCGGAGGTCAAGGCATGGGTCAGAAACAAACCTTAGGCCTGGCCTTGGCTTGCCAAGAGAGCCAGTCACACGTGTAGCCGAGCCATGCAAATATTTCAAACTAGCTGAAGTCAACCAAGGAAGATTAACTAATACTGCTTTTTATTGGAACTTACTGTATTAAAGAAAAAAAAATGCATCTATTTGGAACTGTGAGGATTAACACTTAAATAAAATACAAAATACATAGCAACATAAAGCTTTATAAAGTTTGCATTAAAAGAAAAAATGTTTAATCTACCACAGATTTTTAAACCTGTAATCTTTTAAAAAGACAAAAGATTTTATACTGTGATCCCCTCTTCGAAAGCACCCCTGACGTGACCATCTATCTCCAACTGTGTACATATATGGGCCTTGAGAAAAGAAAATATCATTAGAATTAATCACTTGGAATTCTAAGTAACAGAATAAAAGGATTCAATACTATATTTCTACGATGAGACTATAAAACAGGGAGTTAAATGCCATGTGCTAATTTTGATATATTGTAAAAAACCATTTGATCCTTCAGTGTGATTATAAATTAGAAAAAATAATAGGAATTTAAAGATTAAAGTTATTCATACTAGCATAGCTAAAAGCATTATGAAAATCCATCCAAATATAATGAGTATGTTTTTTAATAAAGCGTTGTTGTAGTGCAGATACCTCCTCTTCCCACATTAAGGTACAGAAGAAATCGTTTTTACTCATTTAGAAGGTGTTAGGTTTGTCCCATGTTCTGGGGAAGCATATGGGATTGCTACATTGCACCACCTCATTTGGATAAGCCTTAAGAAGCCTTTGGATAAGCTTAGTAAAACCAAGATGACATGTCAATGGGTTTGTAGGGGGGACATTTAATTACTTTTTCATATTAAAAGCATTTTCTTAACTTGATAAAATTACTTCCAAGTTAGGCAGATTTGGTGCAGATATTACAGCATCCATCCAGCCCAAGCGCTTGGCTGTTGTGTGCCTTTGATGCTCTGAGATAGCACCCACGACATTACTTCAACTAACACGACAGAATTACAGCTACTCACATAAACAGGTTTTTTGTTTTCTTTTTCTCTCTCCTCTTGCTTTCCTACTTACATGACTATTTTTAAGGGACATTAAATAATACCAGGTAATGAATCCCTAATCTCAAGTCTGTCTCTGTCTTTGTCCAGGTGCAAACGCTAGCCAGGGGAATATACGAGCACGCATAAATCTATGCGCATTGCTTACACTGCAGTAATGGCTGGAGATAGTGGCAAGAACAGGGGACCTGTTGTTTCAACAATGTTTGCACTTGAATGAGCCAACAGCAATTATTAAGGAAATTAATGGGAATCCTAGATATGCCTGGTTATACACTGAAACCCCAAAATGGCACAATCACAAGTAACAGTCCTAGTGCTGTAACACTGATTGCCGTAAGACATTACAGGGCCTGAAACCTGAGATTTAGAAGCTTATTAGACTTTATTAATAATGAGAACATTCACTATCACAGGAGGTAAGAAAAATTAGGCTGGCCTATAAACACATGGGTCAAGGCTCGGACTGATCAAACGCTAAGCCAAAGGGCTTTGGAAAAAATCTCAATTACAAACTGATGCTTTTATTACAAATGGGTGATATTTGTTCTGAAACAGCGTTAGAAGTCCAAAACATCAGGTACCTGTCTACAGGACTGAATGAATCCATACTTAGCTTGATCCTGCAAAATATTAATTGTGCAGAAAGTCCCACAGAGCTCAATTACTACCTGTGAAAAGCTTATTAGGTAAGTGTTTGTAGGTGGTGGGACTGAATAAAATGGATCAAACTATTAGTCTCAGTGGCCAAGAGTCAAAGATCTGCCCACAATGGATTTAACTAGTAATAACTTGTGGGGTTTATATAGTGCTTATAGCCATTTCTCTAGGAGGGATCACTCAGACCCAGATTACGGGCACTACTGGAAGCATAATTACTTTTTTCTTCCAACTAAAAACAGTAGTCCAATTGTAAACGCTGAAGAGACACAGAAGATAAAGTACAATTACCTATATTCAAAAAGGCAGCGACAAACTTTATTAATAGATCCTGTATAAAATTCAATGGAAAATCTATTCAGGGCCAAGGGCCTTACCATTTGGAGTTTCCTTAATAGCCTCCAATAAATCTGGGAAGCATAAAGGGGCTGTTAAATTAACATTTTCCTGATCTGTCACCTGTGGCACAGTTAATTTGTCAAAAATTCTTTTAGCTTGTCACTGGACACTGTATATTCTGACAAATGAAGTCTGGAATAAAATTGACAAAATATCTCGTTAATTTTCTAGGAAATCACAAATCTGATTCCATTAAGGTTTTATTGTTAGAAATGTTAGATTCCACCAATCCTGTAGAGAAGTCAAGAGTAACTGAATACATACTAAACATTCAATATTTATATCTTGAATGGGTTATTGCAGAGCAACTAACATTCTCCCAGATGATAAAGGAAATTTGGTACAGTTCTTTCCATCACAAGGACAACATACTCCTAAATGCTCTTCTCAAGTACCTGCATAATAGGAACCTAACGAAAGACACTGAGGAAAAACATACATGCTGCATCCTTCCCATTCCTGAGCTGTTTTGCTGCACACCAGAACAGAAAATTAGAACAAAGTCCATAAACATTTCCTAGAGAAAAGTGATTAATTTTCAGCGATAATAATTTACTGCATCTTTCTGTACAGTAGAGTTCTGTGCCTAAGTGTTATATCACTTTAAGATTAGATGTTCTAATGATATAATGCAAAGATTTTACTGAATCATTATTTAGTGGGAGTCATAAAAACCTCCAAAAATTAATCTTTCATGCACATCTAGTTTATCCAAAGTTAGCATTTAATTAGATGGCCTTGGCACAAATGAGCTTACTACTTTATTTGCTCAATCAGTATATGTCTTTCCAGTAATTATAATTAATTCAAGTCATTGACTCACCTCCCAGCAAACAGTGCTGAACATTACACAAAATGGAAACAAATGCTTACCTTTTACAAATAAAATTTCTTTTCACTTTTAAACTAGGTGAAATGTTTTTGGTTTAGGTGATGAGGTATTTAGCTTACTATACAATCCAGTAATCAACTCTTAAACATAACTTATTCAAATATGTATTTAAACAACGCAGAGAAAACAAACGAAGGGGAAAAATCTAAGTTAATGTGAGTAGATATATTTCAAATACAAATAGAAGGTCTAACAGATCAGAGCACAGATGTTTATGGCAATACAAAGGACTATATTTTTCTAAGATGAATATTGAAAGCCTGCATTTCCTAACCTCCTGCTTTTTTTTAAAAAAGTAATTATTTCTTATCCAAAATAAATGGGAATAGAACAGTCATACTCACTCCAATCAAATTGCTTTTAAGGGGCTGAACTGACAAGAATAATCTGAAAATAGTGTTGGTTTTGTCTGTTTTAAGTTCAGATGATCAAATATCTTGAAAGCTTTCAATAATCATGTGGCAGAACCCCTTATACTGTAGTGGAATATAATGACACTACGGGCATATGGTTCAGAGAGAACACACTGGCAGCAAAACAGGATGATGAACGCGTTTATCAGCCTCAGTGTACGAGACCCACACTACACAGGAATGAAACATGTAGCTGCAACTAGTAGATTTTGGTGCAGTGAGCAAAACAGCATCTAATGTAATATGATGGTTAAATATTTATAGCAGAGTCTGTTCACTATATTTGCAGAATATTATAGCAGAACTGGAGAAAATACCTGCTCAGTTACACATTATATCAATATTCACAAACATAAAGCTAAGTCTTAGTGCTCATACGAAAAGACAGAGTAGCTCTATCCCTTTTACGTTGCAACACACCATACCTTAGCATGGCAAAATAATGTCATTTATTCCATCAGGTGGTTAAGTCAGCATTTGTATTTTACCTGATTTTTAGTATTTTACATTATTTTTCTAGTATTACATTCCTATACTAATCACATAATTACTTCTGCTATATTTGTGTCTTTTATGGAAAAATACTGCTAGTGCGGCCACTGGGACAATCGACTGAACAAGTGACCGTGCAACTATCTGCCAGTCGTCACAGCTTTTATATGACGCTTCCGAGTTGTTCTTTTCTGACGAGTGGATTCTCCTTTGTATGATCCCAGCTTGTGTTGCAGACTTAGCAGATCGCAATGTAAAATTCCATTAACGTTGTTAAATACTTAATTTATCTTATTCAAGCTGCCACTATTCATAAAAATTTAACCCAGTAATTTCCTGTTATACAAAGCATAACAAAGTATGAATATTTAACTACAAGGTAAATAACACTTTTTTTTTTAAATTCTAAATTGTTGACTTCACTTAGCATGTCTGCTTTGTATAGCATCACACTATTTTTCAATTAAAGGTCCAGATGTTTCAAAGGCTCCAGTAGGCAGCAGCAGTTATGAGAAATGCTTTATCTGCATTGCAATGATCACTACAACATCAGCTCCAGGCTGCATTAACATACTCATGTTTTATTCCAGCCCTCCTCCTAATGTACCGGTTAATTATACAACACACAGCTGAGAAACATAACCTCCAGAGCTGGACAGTTTCCTTCCACGCTTCCATGTGAACAAATTTTTATATGCACCTCAAAACTATGATTTACATATAAAACCACTTAATCAAATATCCAAAATTACTGCCTGTTCCTTCCTGGCATTCATTCCCACAATTAATAAAACTATGCAAGTCCTGAGTGAGGAAGAATACATATAATTCTTGTAACAGCATATTTCAATCATGGTAACATGTATTAATTTATACAACTCTCTTTAAATTAAAAAATTAAAATGCTATGGATATGATTTCTTGTTATTCTTTTCTGACAAAATCAAAATGTAGGGAAAAACCCAGCATCCCCCTTACAGCCCAGGCCTCATTTACTGTCACAGAGGTATCACTTTCAGGACAAATGGGTCCAGTCCATCTTTAATCCTGCCACATTCAAACAGAATTTTGCCAGGAATGAAAGCACCTCCTAAGCAGCAGGTCAGCACAATCCCTACAGCATCAATGAAGTCAAACACAGGACCCAGAGCTGCCTTTCTCCAGAGGACTGAATTTCATACTGCCTGAGACGGCACTGAGCTGGCCAGGGATGTTATGCACTTATCTATTCAGCTCCAACAGTTCTGCTGAAGAATGAAAACACGTATTCAGATTTATCAAAATACAATTGCTATAGCTGCAACAAAAATGCATTCATTACAAGAAACTATCCTTAGTTTCTGTGCACAGAAGAAAAGGAATGGCCTATTTTAGAAGATTTATTTACATTTTACTTAGCAATACACTAAAAAATTTAGTACTGAGGAAGAGATATTCTTCGCAATAACAAAACAACCAAAACTTATAATTAAAACCACACCATAAACATTATTTGTTTGTTAAAAAATATGCTACAAGATACTTTAATGAACAGATGCTATTCAAAAGATAAATGTTTTTACAAATATTCAATCCTTAAACAGATCAGACTCTACTCCTATGCTTCTGTTGCATAAAGCAGACAGCTTAAGTTCCTTGAGGACATTTGCCAACCTTAGGTGGAACATTTTTAATACATCACCGTGTCACTTTTTAATGTGCCACAATCTATTAACCACATGGCAAACTAACAGGGATTTTTAAAATATGGGTTTTATAGCTTTGTGCTGGTGATTAATTAAATAAATAGCCAGCATTTCACAAATCATCCCTCTAATTAGTCTAAACCAGACACTTTGCATTCACCGGCATTATTGCCATCTGAAGCTCACAGAAGGGCAGTAGCATTACGCCGCCGAGCCCGTGCACTTCTCAGCACATCGTCACTGCGTAGCCGGGGCTGGCACTGCACCCGCGCAGCCCGAGGCAGAGGTACAATCTTCACAGGTGCTGCAGTCAGCTGGAATTTGACTCCAGCTGCTTGGAAAAGATGTTCTGTTTAATTATTCTCCCTCATCCTGAAGGAAGCAATCGAGATAACAAAGAAAACAGAGCTGTATCTGAAATTTGACCTGAAGTAGCAAAGTTGCACGCTGCAGAAAATGAACAAATATTTAAGGCAGATACTAGAAAAAATGTATGAGCTAAATGATACAGTTTCTGTCAAAACACTTCAAAGTTGAAGCTGCAACTAATTACATACAGTCCATTCAAAGAGACCACGCAAGGCTTATCATTAAAATGACTCGATTATTCTTAGAAAGAAAGAGAAAGCCATCTGTAAAATCCGCCTGAAATCTCATCATTTTTACCGCACCTATCCAGATAGATCATTTCCCCCCAAGCTCAAATTAAACTCTTAATAGTTAATATGCTCAAGTTTTACTACAGGTTTTTCTCCAAATTATTATTAACTGGAATTTCCTATCTAGGAGGGTTTTTCTACGGAGATGTGTTCAGCACTGCTTTCTGACTTTATCCCAACAGCTTTCTCCCCCCAGTTTAAAAACCATTGGAGAGACTGAAGACAATGGAGCAGTGGGGCTGCTCAAGAAGATGGATCTTGTCTGAGGTCATTTTAAGCCAAAAACTACTTAATTATTTTAAAATGAAGCAAAAGCATTCTGTACGTGGTAGGAACTTTTATGAGCATTCGAGATAACCACTGTATGGGGGAAAGTCCAGGATTCATAATATTTAGACCAACTGCTACATTCCACCTCCATCCCCAAAACCAAGCAGGCGCTGGTGTACAACTTGTTCACCCATCAGACAGTACCAGCTTAAAAAAGGGCTCTCTCCTGTCCAAGTTCAACAGCTATGGGTCATTTGGGTGGTGTGCCTCGAAAAGCTACAATAAAGGAAAACCTTAGGAAGCTTTTGCCCTTAAAACACTGCATGTGAAAAGCTTTGGTTGGCTAGTTCGTCCAAGTTCAGCTCAGGAACGGGTTGCCCAGGGAGGTGGTGGAGTTCAAAGAAAAGTTGGACATGGTGCTTAGGGACATGGTTTAGTGGGTGACAGTGGCGGTAGGGGTTGGAGCACCAATCTTGGAGGTCCTTTCCAACCTTAATGATTCCTTAACAGTAAGAGGGCTTCATAGCACTTCCTTGCATACAGTTTCTTCAACGTCATCACCCGACCGTAGGCCCGTATCAGCCTACAGCATAAGAAATTAAAATCTCTACAGACAGCGGAGACACTTTTTCTTTGTTAATAAATCCATTTTCTTTTTCTTAAAAGCTTTACCAGTATTAAGAAGCTAATTAGATTTTTATTTTCCTGTTTCATATATGCAAAAGGAATCTTACACTGAACAGATCATTACGTTGCTTTTATAAATTCCGAATCGGGAATATTTAATAAATAGCAGGCCAAAGCCATGGTACCAATGGGGTGCTGAATCACCCTTATACTAGAAGATCAACTGGGGCTTTCATATTCCACAATTCTACTACTCCACATCCCATTAATTACTTCTAAAGTGTTTTTTAAAAACTACACAAAGAAAAAGGAAAATAGAAAAATACTGAGTTTTAGCACAGTAACTTTTCTTTACTTGGAGATGAAAGATCTGAATTTAAATGGCTAATTTTGATGAATTTTTGAATTCCAGAAAATGTATTTTAAAGCAATAGACTACAGAAATCTAAGTTTATAACAGAAACAAAATAATTACAACTCCATTTAAATTACATGCTTAACTACAAAATGAGAATTCTTTCATTACTGATATTATGATGCTTGAACTGACCCATAAAAGTTCTTACCCCATAATTAATTTCAATGTTTTAAAATTATTTCCCAGGTACAAAGGTCAGTAAATGTATAGTCTAAAGACTATCCTCTGAGAAATTCAAAAACACTCATCTTCCTCTGAAAAATTTCATACAATAGATGTCTGCTAGTGTACATCAAATCCTCCTGCAAACTGCACACATTAAAAACACTCGTTAGTAAGACACATCCATATTTCTTTGGCTGTTAAGAACCTTAACTTATGAACACGTTTTTCATTTGGTTTGATCTGTAATTAAGGAAAAGATAATGGCATTAGTAAATTGCAAAAATTCAGTTAGAATAAAATGCAATATGATTCAACCAAAAGATTAACAACTGCAGTATAAAAACTACTTTAAAATTATTTAATTCCAAATAAGCTTGCCTTTAATGATTATTGCTTAGAAAACGCTTCCTTTTTTTTTTTAATGCATCAAGCTGCCCATTCATTACATAACGTTTTCCATATATTTCATTGCAATGGCTGTTTTATTATTTATTTTTTAACATTTTATACTGAGAAACAGAGTTTGTATGCTTCACAAGGACTCCTGTCACAATCTCAGGTCTTCTGCTGACTCCAGGCACGGTCACAACTGGCTCCCACTTGTGCTCACAATGCTCTTCACCTTCCTGGTATTTTTGCAATTAAGAGTCAAGCAGAATTCTGATTTCTCACACAAAAACTAAGCCCAGTACTTTACACTTAAAGGGTGCCTTCTACTTGTTACTTCTTAGTCACAGAAATTACCAGGTAAGGCAACACCAACCATAACATCAAAACACGTTTTTTTAATTATTTTTTAAAAACCACAGCCAAACGCAGAAATTCTCAAAAAATCTTTCCAAATTGCAAAGTACATGGGGCTGCTTTGTGAGCAGGTCTGCAGAGAGAGCCCGGCAGCGCCCAGCCGCACCGCTGCAGCTGCGCTCAGCTGGGCCGCCCCAGCCCTTGCAGCAGCACCCATGCTTGGGCAGCTCGACTGAGAAAAAAAAAAGTAATAAACGGCAAAGATGGAGTCTGCTTCCCTGCCAGTATGTCCCCTTTTTCTGCAGGATAAATGCATCTGCCAAGTCGGGCTTTTAAGGAACCCATGAGGCAAGCAGCTGCTGTGGGCACGCTGGGAGAAGAGGAAGACAGAGACAGTGCTGCTTCACAAACACGTTGCAATATTTCAGATCGAACCACTGCCATTACTCTCCTTTTCCTTAGAAAACTTAAAACAGTTTGTACCCATGGACTGTGGTGTTTGTGGGTAACGATATTTGGAGAGAATTAGTCTCATAGGAGAGCTTAATGCAAGCCAAATCACAGTCATTGGTGATGGTCCTGTACCACGTTAAATGCTTCCTGAAGCTGTTACAGGCGAAGGAGAACACGAACTTCAGACATAAAAGCTATTTTAAACTTTCTTTTGTAGGTGCCTCTCTGTTAAAATTGAATAGGGATGTCAGGAGGGATGTCATGATGCATATATATAGACAGATTTGAAGACGTGGCACTGTTAGGATTACACAGTATTTTTAGTATGTTACAACACTGCTTTCAGTGTATTAACCATGAGATTTTGTTTCTTTACTAAGGGAAGCCTGTAGGGTTTGATGTGCATCCCTACTAAAAATAGCACACTGCACTATTCTATTCCGGCATTTGATAAACTTCAAAATACCTGCAATGCTCACCCATTCTGGGAGTACGACAGTTTGCAAAAGGCAGAGGTAGAAAGGACTTGTGAGAAGGAAAGCGTTTTGAAGAAGGCAATTACAGTCAGGCTTAAGCACAATCTTTGTGATAATGCTTCGTGTAAGAACTGAAGGGATGGGCAACCCAAACAGCATGCCTGTGGGGAAGAACAGAAGCAGGGCAGGCAGATGCATCATTCGGGCACCAAGAGGTACCCTCCCCTCCCCCCTCCTTTTTTTTTTTTTTTAAAAAAAAAAAAGTACAGGTTCTGTTTTTGTTAGAGAGCTGCCTTTTGTCCATCAGTGGATAAAGTAAACTGAGCACTGTGATGACTGCGCGAGTTCAAGAAAGATTTTTGCAAGTATCAAATTCATAAGCAAAGACACCTTAACATGCACAGCACGTGTAATAAACTTTTATCAAATTTAAACAGCATCTTATCTCATCAGACTTTAAGCGCAGTTTAATTTTAAACAAGTAGACCAGCATCCTCTCTAAGACGAATCACGAGCATCTTTAGTAAGGTATTAACGCCTGCTTCTTCATATCCTTTTCAGAATTCTGGGATGTCGCTTCCCTCTCTTTGCCCTCAGGAAAAGCATGGATGAGAGCGAAGCTCATTACATACTCACATGCAGCACAGCAAATCAGTTAAATTAAACCTGTATTTCACCTAAGTTGTATGGAGTGCAAATAACATTACTAACTTTTCTAATTTCATACTCTAGTACTCTCAAGTAAATAAGAGAAAAAAAAGTAAAGTTTCCCTACAAATAGAAACTGTCACTTACTAGGATGTGATCTTTTCAGCTCATGCATCCTAAATGCATGCAGAGATATTATATGCACTTTCTATTTAGCAATTTAATTATATCTTTGCAGTCAGAGAGTGGCAATGGTTTGCAGTAATAATCAGGTGAAAGCATTCTCACATTAATATGCTGGAATCCGATGTGTTAATTTGATGCAACTTTGCGTTGACAATATGTGATTAATTTGTTCCAAGGCTAGCTATGCTCCGAGCTCTGACAGTTTAAAATGCTGGGTTTCTTTATCCATATCACTATTTGACACGCCTTAGCCCACTGCTTTGCTAGGACCACTGTTAATTTGTAATGAACTGGCTTTTCAGGGGGCTCCTTCATTTTTAATTCTGTCAGTGTCACCTCCTTGAGGAAAATTATAAGTTTCCTTAGGTGTGATTACTGCCAAGTGCTGCTGATAAGAGGTTTGAGAAAACAGGGTTTTATAAAGAAGTCAGTATTTAATCTGCTGAAACAGATTTATTGCCTCTAGACAGATAAATATAATAGAAAGTTCTTTCATTTAGAAGTCATTTTCAAGTTCTCCTTTACCTCCAATCTCAAAACAACAACATCTAGACAACAAGAGCAATGTTTTACGGAAAGAAAAGGTGCTACATAAAATTTATAAAAGTAACCAAGTACCCATAAAAATGGACACCCAATTGTATCTCTATCCAACAATTCACACGGAACGGAAAAATCACGCACGCACATGCACTATTGCTCTAATAATCC
>NC_048909.1:10812898-10818754 GCF_011077185.1 Oxyura jamaicensis
GGAGCCACCGGGGCCGGGCGATGGCCGCGGCCGGCAGGCCCGTGAGGGAGCGGCACGGCCCCCGGGGGCTCAGACCCGCTCCCTGCCCACGCAGCGGCGCTCAGCGCGAGCGCTCAGCCACCGTCACAAGGCACCTCCCTGTCTGCTGATAAACGGCTTTTCTGTAGGAAATAACAAAACAGTTTCTGAAGTACTTTAAATTGAGCAACAGTCGAGCTTAATGTGTTCTAATCGCTGTAAGGATGCCCAAGGCCTGCGTGCTCTGGCTGGCACGGCGCTGCCTGGCTGACCCCTGGGCGCACGCTTCGCTCCTCGCAGTGCCACCTCCCGCCACGCCAGCCGCCACGTGTGATCAGGCTTCAGAAACACTACAGCCTTGACACAATAAAGAACAAACCAGGCATTCTTAATATAGGGGTGTGTTATTTAAATACAACTCAGAGAGCAGCACTACTCACGTTAATCATGTATTACGAAAGAAAACTTATTTTAGAAAGTGGTAATTTTTCAGTTAAGAATCTCCATCTTAAGGAAAGCATGACTGGACTCAATCTGCATAGCAGATGTGATGCCACACGTAGGGACCAGAATTATGAAACCCTACATTATTATCGATGCACGTCAGCGATGGCAAGAGATGCTCACTATTACACGAGACCTCACTCCCCGTCCTGAACGGGTGAAAAGATTTACAAGGAGCTGCAGCACGCTGACAGGGAAGCAGGACACAACTACGTGCTCCCGGCAGTTGTTTCAGGTGCCTAAAGCCCAAGGGTGCAGCTCTGGAACTGGGCTGAGCAAGAGGCTGCAGCCCACACCTGCAGTGCCCATTGTGACACTGCCTGTCCCTGACCTTCCCCGTCCGTGTCCCTGTCCCCTCTCCTGAGCCGGCAGCAGCGCACAGCACTGCACGGGCACGGTGGGGTGCAGCACCATGGCGAGAGGCCGCAGAGCTTCCCCAGAGCCCCCAGCCAGGAACGTGCTGCTCGGCCGTGCTGGTGTGCGGGGAGCCCAGGTGAGCGGGATCGCCCCCGACAGGGGTGATGCCAAGCAACGCTGCTTGTACCTAGCCAAACGAGGTGCAAAGCCAAGCCAGGAGGACAGCACAGCCTCCGCTTCGGCAGAAGGGAAATACCACTCCGGCAGCTGCGTCTGCCTGTCTCACCACGTCATGCCACCTGGGGCACAGACATCACAACAAGGAGAGTTAAAGCAAGTCTTCCAAAACTTAGAAGGCTGTGTAACTTAGATCTTGAGTTGTTCGCACAGCATAAAAAGACACTATACACAACTCTAATAAATCTCTCCTAACGACTACCTGCAACATTATGTATATTTTATTACCATGTTAGAACCAGGTGTGTGCTGGAGCAGACTAATGTGCACGCAATCCAAACACCATTTGAAAGGTCATATAAATGATAACGCGGTAAGTATCTTTATTTAAAGTATTTTAGTAGCGTGCATGTTTTATGTAAACCACTAACATTGGCAGAAAAAGCAACTGCTTTAAAAAAAATACGCAAACTTATTCAGATGGGGACATTCTATGCAGCTCTGGGGCAGAGTATTTAAATAAAAGATATTTCACAGATTTTAATACTGGGTTGTTTTAAACATTCTCAATACTAAATACAACGGTATCACTTTTTTCATAAGTTCTTTATGTACTTTCTTTGAATATAACTATTTAATACTGGAGACTGTGGAAAACATTTGTTCATGATTATCCAGAAACACACTTAAACAAGACTGAAACAAGAGCAGCATGCAAAAATGTATTTAAGGACTATCATCCCAAAATGCTGCTAAAAGCTATTAACCAGTACGTGTTAATTGCCACAGCATTCATATTAATTTTCACTTCAGGCCCGACATTGTGGAATATTTCCCCTGATACATTTTAAACAAAGTTTAATTTAAGGAACTGCTTCTATCAACACTTATGAAAATTAACAGCCAAGCAATTAGCACTCATGAATTATCCCTGCCCCCCATGCTTTCCACAGCATCATTTTTAAAACAGTTGCTGTAAGAGAAGTTGTTGGTTTTTAACACATTACCAAAATTACCCACAAAAAAAACGGATACCATTCAGAGGCACCATTCCTTGCAATAGGATTTTTAGTATCTTTCCAACCAAAATTCATGGTTACCTATTTTTAAATTATCTCCAGTAGTAAGCAAGCCCACAAAGCCCCTATAAGGTCAGAAAAACTAGAAGACTTTCTTAAAGTCTTGATTGTCAGCTAGTAATGATGGATTTTGCAATAATATTGAGAAGACTAGTCTGCATGCAGGTAAAGTTTTTGGCCTTGCACATCAAGTTTATTCTAGAGCTGAACAATCCCTTTTTTACATCTTGATGTCAGCTTTCTTCTTTGACTATTTTGCATATCTTTGGCATTTAGTTTTATTTATTTATTTATTTTTCTCAACAGTCCTGTAGCACTTTGGTGTTTGTTAACGTTCTTCTAAGGATGTAAGAGCAGCCATTTGGTGAGAGGCATCTCAAAAACTGAATTGATAAGACACTTCAGTCATTAGAATTTCTTAAAGGTGGCAGAGACTACAAAGAAAAATGGATGTGGATGGGCTTCAGAGATGACTTCCACGGGAACTGTAAACAGGGGCCTTAACTAGAGTTAGTCATGCAGGTTCCTGCAGAGCTGAATAGCCGATTCTTGCATGACTTTCCTCCGTCCCAGTAATGAGAACTTGGCAACAATTTTCTTCTTACTTACTTTTGCTAATGGTCGTGAGGTTGAATAGCTTTGACACTAATACTGTACTAAATCAGTATCCTTTATGACTAATATCTCAGATAAGACTCATCACCCCCCTTTCCAGCAACTCACGCAGACTATACTTGTGATTTGAGAAAAATTATTCTGAATTTCTAGAGAATGAAAAGATGTATGTTTATAAAACAATTAATGAAAGCAGACAGGTAATACTAGAACCTCTTTTTGAATATCAAATTAAGAGAAGCAGAATGATTAAGGTCTTGATTCTGCAACAAAGCTTACCACTAAAAATTAATGGTCATTATCTTGTAATTGTGGTTACTCCTGAAAAGAAATGTTAATCTGAATGTTGTGAATCTCACAGTTTTGTCACTGAAACAAGTGGTTACTCTGCTCTTGTGTTTCATTGCTGGTACATGGCTATGGCTTTCAACTCTGTCTTATGGTCTGTCTTAGTTTCCCAACCTTATCAACAGTCAGCCAGTTGGGACAATAAGCCATCAAAATATGATTTCTCAAATCTTGTAAACAGCAATATAGCTGAACTTACCTATAAAATGTTTGATGATTTAGTTCGTATGCAGATAAAGGAAACCGATATGGCAACTGTTTTCTTAAGCCTTCAAATAATTTACTATACAAATGACAACTGAATTAATAAATAAGGCTTATTTTCATGCAATAATCTTAGCAAGAGTTTGCAAGATTTATTAACCAAGATGTACAACTCACATGATTTACAAACCATGCAAGCAAGAGTTAGGTTTACATTAACCACATTAAGGAAAAGCTTGAATATGCAGGCATGAGAAGTTCTAAGTGTGTCTTCTGGTTAGAACTGAAGTTTTACAATGCGCATGAAAGCCACAAGTCTGTCCTGTGTAACCATGTGCCAAGAGTCACCTGAATTCTTGAACTGATTAGAATGCTTCCAATGTAGTTGCATTTCACAAGCCATATTCTCTAATTTTTCGGTAATTAATGAACTGATCAGAACAGGAAGAAATTAGAGTGCTTTAAAATTTTATTATTTCATAAAATTGCAGAAGTGGTTATGAAAAAGACACTAAATCTGGCAGAAAACGCCTGCAAGATGTAAGCTTTTTAATGAATTAGTTGATGTTACTGCATGCAATGTTTTCTTATTTTTAACTAATTAGCTTAAAACAATACATCAAAAGCTGGGGAGGGGTGGGGCAGGGCAAGGAAGACCCTGCATAGAAAGGTTTTTTTTTTTTTTAGCATTTCAGGTCAGTTAGGGACTGAATTAGCGGTAAGTTGGAACCATTCAGCGTGCAGTTAACCACCCACATGAACAAAGCTCACATGCTGCAAATGAAGAGCTTTCCTGAAGGTTTACCAGAAAACGGGTGTTAGCCAACAAGCTGAAAGCTTACGTTACAATACTCAAATACATTTATATAAAAGGAAGGGCCTGGCTATAATCTCAAAGATTTCAGAGCCGCTGTGATCCCTTGAGTAAATACATAATTAAGTAGGTAGTTTTTTTTTTTTTTTTTTTTTTTTAAAGACACGTTTAATTAGGCCCCTAGCCCCTCCTTATCCCCCATGCCTCTCCCCAATTAGGTATCATTTCCCCAAGAGATATGTGGCTCTGTTAATTATGTAAATAAGTCACGCACTATTCCCTGAAAGAATTGCATTTATCTGAAAAATACTGCTCATCTATTATCAATAAAAATAAACACCAGATCAATGACATTTAATTCAAAATATTTTTAAAAGAAAAAGAGAATCTCGATGTTTATATTACTGCCTGAAAATACTACAAAATTCATGTAAGTAGAGTAAGTCACTAGCAAACTATGTTTCCTCTACATCTCAGATGGTCAAGTAGGTATTAAAAAATTGGCAATAGATACAGAAGTCTAGCGAATAAATTTTATAAGCACTCTATTGAAACACTTACCAGAGTAATATAAACAATATTTTTATAATTAATATAGTCTGTTTATAGCCTAACAAAACACCAATTCAATTATTTTGGAGAGTTAAATAAGTATTTTGATTTCTAAATCACACACAAGCTGATTTATATCACCCTACACATCACAACTGAGTAACACTGATGTATTTCATTAATATCTGGAACTAATTTGTACAGTACAATTTCCTTCAAATGGAACAATCACCTGCTAAATATATCAGACAAATATGAAAATTAAGATGTTCATTACAGTCAACTAAATTCATATAAATAGATAAAAAGCAAATTTGATTATCAAAATGGGAGGGAAACATGCTTAAGTTTCTCCAATTTCTGATAAAAATTCTAGCAGGGATCCCAAATCATGCTCAAGTATTAAATCAACAAGACTGGGACGCCATTCAACTATAATAAATTCCCCTTAAAGAAGTATTGATGTTATTTTTACTTCCACTGTCTGTAACTGTTGGAAGTACATGTAAACATTCGCCAAACTGGAATTTCATGAGATAAGAACAGCAAGGTATCTTAGTGTTGTCAGCAAAGTAGTGCTATCATTTATTAACGAGGCCAGACATTTAGGAAAACTGAATTTGCATTATACTTACTCGTCCACAGTAGATGAAGTAAGAATAGAGGCAGCTTTTGCGACATGAACTTCATGGTTTAAAAGTTACCATTCTACAAATACCCTAACTACTTCTAAATATGCCAGTGGAGTTACATATCTGACTTTCCACTTTAAGAATATTTCACAGAATATGAAATCTTCCATCAGAATGGCAATGAAGCTCAAACTTCACACTCTCATAGGAGACTCCACAAAAAAAATCCAACTGAAAAATGATCCATGCAGTATTTATAATTGTTTCAGAAAAACATGACACTGATCCACCACGTTTATATTTCAGTATAGGCTTTATGACATCAAAAATAAAAGAGTAACTAGTTTGCATACAAGGAAATATAGTAATCCACAATGCTGAGCAATAACAAATGCAAGTTCTTAAAATGAGTGCAGACAAGGAATCAATCTAAGCTCCCTAGGTTTGTAGTGAACCTCCTCAACTTGTTACATAAATGAGTACTTACACAGAACTACATTCTTTAGTCCTTGGGGGGGGGGGGGGGGGGGGGGGGGGGGGGGGGGGGGGGGGGGGG
>NC_048909.1:10818854-10838988 GCF_011077185.1 Oxyura jamaicensis
CAGATCTTGTCCTGTTGCAGCAATGCTTTTCTACCCTCTAAACAGAGGGTGGATTTTTCTACTATTGTGAGAGCATTTTGAAGATAAAGACAGCACAAACAGCGGAATATTTACCAAGTGCTGTAATGTGACTAAGCAGAAGAGACTTTCAGAAGTGCCAAATAACCAATCATTTATACAAAGGGTCTCAGCATCGACTCTAAGATCTAGAACTCTGCCACACTATATGTTTACCTAACAAACCTGCTGGAGGAGAAAAACAGAAAGGTAAGGCACAATTTTGTAATGAAAAGTGAAGAACGGGTTCTACTGAATCTGGAACTATTATGTTTAAGACGAAGAAATGCATGTTTCCAGGTAACAATTCCAAAATAACTAATGGCCTACTACAAAGGCTAATTAACGTTTGAACCAGTAAATGCACACGAGAACTGCCTAAGGCTTATCATTTGCAGGTCAGGGATCACCTAGATATAACAGAAAAATACCTGGTTTACTTACCTTGCCATCAAATTTTGAGTACTCATTGAAGGGGTTATTCAGCTGTAGTGGACACTGCTCAAGGCGCACAGACAATATTGACTGCTTTCCAGAACACGGAGATTTTACTCTGAAATTCTTTTTTTCAAATAGTGAGCTCAGCTCCTCTGCTGTAGATCAGAAAAGAGATGAGAGTATTGTATTAGCAGATGTACACAGACTACTGATTAGAAAAAAAAAATGACATTATAAGAGGGATAACACAAAGTATATCAAATAGTAAATGCTTTAGCAAGACAGGATCTACCACCACTATTTTATAGCCCAAAGTATGAAGATACTAGAAGTTTAAACAATGCTAACATCTGGCTGAGGAAGAGATGCATTTTTCCCCATACAAAGAACTCATCACTACAAGATCCACTTGAGATAAAAATAAAGGTTCAAAAAGAGAATTAGGCAGTTTGGGTCTTTCTGTTTTTTTTTTTTTTTTTTTTTTTTTTTTCCTAAAGAACTGTTGTTACATCTGCAATAGGCCATGCAATAGCACTTCAAATTGAGCTTGTAACATGTGTTATTACACTCCATTACTATACTATAACGTTACTGCTGCCAACAGAACGCTAGAGACTACACCTGATCCAAAAGAACCATTCCTTTTACTTCTCGTGGTAGACTGGATGTGGTCTCCTCTCAAAGTGTCAAACCTGCAAACACCATTCAGGACAATTTAAAAAAGCTAAAAAGATTTCTAAGAACAAAGGTAATATGAGTTAATGAGTACTTTATGGGGTCTGTGAGGTCTCATAAAAGCTTCCATCATAAAGCTCTTTTCATATGAAGAGACTGCATAGCTGAATAACCAGCAACAGTTTAACTCAAAATTTACAAGAATACTTAAATAAATAAATTAAATTAAATAGGGCTTCTTGTGTTACAAGGACACTACAAAATCAGGACAGAGCCTGGGGTGTTTTAGCATTATTAATACCAATGGGTCTCACCTGCAAGAAACTGTGACTGAATCTGGACAAGTTTTCTCCACATCTGCTCTAGGAGCAAAGAACCCCCAAACCCAATCAATCATTATCTGAGAACCAGCACCAGTTTTCCTGGACTGACCCTGCTCTGCCTTCATGTATTTGGATTCTCTCACATCTCAAAGATTTACGTGTTGCTCCTCCAGGGAAATGAAAAAGCTCCTAAGGCAGACTGACTAGGGACTCTATCTACAGGGAGTTGATTCATTTCTTAAACTGTAAAATTAAAACTTGTCAGATTATAGCTACTCAAAAACGCAATTTTGCCAGCCTGAAAATTCGAGCAGTTGTCAAACGTATTAAATATTTGTACTAATGGGTACCTAACAGTCTTGTGAGAGGCTGCGATTAACCAAAAAAGTTTGATTAAACGCTTTTTAAAAATATGGCAATTTAAACACCACTAGGAATTCTGTTTTTTGTCACAAGCTTACCTTTGTTAAAAACAAACAAAAAAGCTACCAAGCAAACAACAACAACAAACTCAACTACAATTATGCTAGAGCATTATCCCTACCTGGTCTTTCTCATCCATTTTTCTGGATTGAAAATAACGGTCTCAACCATTTCTTTTTGATTGAAAATAATGGTCTCATCCATTATGCTTTGGATTGAAAATAATGGATTTAATGGTTCAAGTGAACTAGCAAGTGTTTTAGTCTCTATGGAAACATTAAGATTATTTGCTTATTGTTTCCTTTTTTGGGATGTGCAAAAAGAGGATCTTGAAAATTATTCTGCATTCATTAGTGACATCTGTTTTGCTTTGAGTTCTGTATAGCTTTCACGCAAGTCACCTTACGTGACTGATGGGTTTAAGTAACAGCACATTCTATAGGACAGTAAATTCAGCTGGCAGACGAAACAGTTTTCCTTTTCAAAAAAAAATAATAATCACAATTTCAAAAAATTCACCCCGTTTAGGAAGAACAACCTAAGACCTTCTGAAGATTTGTACAAAAAGCCTAGAAAATAAATTCTAAAACTACCATCTTTCATCACGTGCTTTGTCAAGTCATTCCTTATAGACTCCAACTGAGAGAGTTGCAATTATTCCCTTCAGCTTAGGAAAAAGCATTTTTAAAGTTTATGGAAAAAATAATGGGAAAAGACCTATTTTTTTTTTTACATTGAACTACCTTTAACAGTGTAATTTTTATTTCTCAATTGAAAGTAAGCTTTCCTGTTATTCCGTGCATGTTTTTGTTCCAACTTGTGGTTTTGTTAGCTATACAAGTTACTGTATATGGGCTGAAGTCTGAGGTTTTTGAATGACTCTGTCAGTACATTGTGAATTCACATTCTATTTGTTCCTAAATGAATTAATGGAAGATGAAAATACAGTGACTTAGTATTTGCTTTCATAGGCTACTCTAAAAGTACCTAGCATTTTATAAAAGAAGAGTAACCTTTTCCTATGTGTATCAACATTTGCTTTATAGAACTCACAAATTGCTTTACTAAGATAGCAAGACCTCTACACGACATGAAGCTGAGATGCTGTTTTAATTCTACTGAAAAAGAACTGATGCACATAAAGCTGAAGTGAATTGGTGGCACAGCTGAACAAAAAAGACCTCCAGTGTGTTCCACTTCACTTCCAGTCAGTCAGTGCCCCTGAAGCATCTTTGTATTTGTTAGTCCCCTAACCAACTCCAAACGCACAGTTTCTTTTCTACAACCTCCTCTCAAATTCATTCCTTTCACAAGGCAAGGAGCTTGTCTCATGATGGCAGGCAAACAGATGAGTACAAAATACTTACCGTATTTCTTACTACCATATACAAAATTACTCGTCTCTCACTTCCCTTTATCCTGCTTAGTAGACTTTTTATTTATGGAATAAATAATTAAAAAAATCACAAAGGATACTCATTTGCCTAACACCTCAAATGATGACTACATATCCACCTCCAGGACAATGCAAACGCTAGTAAGAGTTTCCTTTTACAGGAGGGCATCTCTCTGTGATGAGTTATTTATGGAGATGATGCTATCAGACTAACGCAGTACAAAACAGCAACCTTCCAGCATCCCTTTAGTTTGCAAGCTGTCAGCCATAGCTTGACTTTGTCTAAAGCTCAGATAAACACAGTTGGAAGAAGACAGCCAAATTCCCCCACTTGAGAACTGCTGTATCTATTGTTACTTCTTTAATACATATTTACCAATAATGCTAAACTCAAGGAACAGAACAGACAGCATCTCACGCACAGAACAAAAAGGAAGATACAGATGATATATTTTAAAGCTTCTCTTTTTCCTGGCCTATTACTACTGAGTTGCTCTTCATGCAAGTAAGTGAAGGAACATGAAGAACCTCAGTTACTAAGCTGGGAAAGAAAATCAATGCTGCCAATAGAGAGAGATACCAAGTGCCTGGAGTTTTTACGTAGTTTATTTTTTTATTTAAATTTGATCTGCAGCGGGGAGGTACTGATCCATCCGCCTGCTTCTGCAGCGGCAAACGAAAGCCCAGCATATTTTTACAGAGCAGGACACTTCCTTCGCTGCTGGTCGATGCATCATGTTTATCTTCAAGGGACAGTGTAAAGGGAACTAAATGTCATGGTAGAGCCTACGTGAATAAGAAAACACACGGACAGGAGGAAACTGAAACCTGAGTGCAATTTGGATATTTCTGCAAAAAAGTATCAAGCAGCTAAATTAGGGATAAGGAAAAAATGAATTGCATCACCAATGGTCAAACATTACAAAGATGTTGACCAAAGAGTTTGAGGTTATGGCAAATTAAACTTTAAAACGTACAGCTCAGCTTACAGAAATAAAGGCAGAAACATTTCAGAATGCATTACTAGAGGTATGAAACACAGCTGAACACTGTACTAAGGATTAGTGCAACCGGGTTGCTCATGTGAGCAGTTTTGTTCACTCCTCTAAAAAGAGATGCTATAGAACTGGAAAAGGCTCTGCAAATAACAGCCAGGAAGATACAAGGATTTAGGCAAAAAAAAAGGAGATTACATGGGGACTTCATTAAGATATACACAAATTTTGAAAGAAGTAGGCATGACAGACCACACAAAGGTTGAATGTGTGTCAAATACAACAGGAATAGATACTAGCTTGAACTATAAAATAAGAGAACTGAGACAGATTTTTAATTTCATACATTACAATTCAAGCTATGTAGAACAACCAGTCAGAAACACTTCATTATATAACAAAAAAGCAGCATATTCTTGTAGAAGTTACTGACACTAGTATAAGCCACGACAGCATTTATTACACTTTTGTTTAAATAGATCGCAAATAGACTTCCCCCTTATCCAGAGAAGTGACTACAAAAATTCTATAAATATAATTTCTAAGAAATTCCTCCTTACTGTGTAGACCAAATACCTCTGGAAATAGCCAGAAAACCATAACTTGTATGGAGATGTTGATCCTGCATTTTGAACGCAGACACTTGCCAATCAGGTACTGTACAGCAACGATAGTCTCTCCTCTTACTTAAATATCTCACAATAACACTAAAATCTTTCCTGTTGCCACCTCTTGCTCAGTGAGATAATGAAAGTCTTAGAAGATAACAAAGTTGTTACAAGATGACAGAACACACAAACACTGTATTAACAACTTACATTCAAAAAAAAAAAAAAGCACCCACTCTAAGTAGTTCAAACCAACACACTAGATTTTAAAAAATTAATCCTTACTTTGCCTTTATTAATAATTTGGAACGCCCAGTCATAGCTGAAAACAAATGGGAGGCCTGTGCCCCCCAACCCCCCAACCAACACACTATGGGAACCGCATAACTGGCAATGGCAGGCTAATACAATAACTAGGATTTCCTTTATGCCTTGAAAGTTGAAGTGAAAATTACAAACTGAAAACACCGTAACCATCAAAAGCAGAAAAAAAAAAAAAAACAGCAGGAAAATAGATCTTTTCTTCTTACCTGAGTAAGAAGTATTTCTGTCTTTCCACTGAACATTTTTGCATTTTATTTGATTTTGTCTCTCTTTCCGCAGACGTTCTAGTCTCTGAGCTTGAAAAGAAATATTATAACTATAAGTTTGTCAATGAAAGTTTACTATAAACAAAGACATAATTAACTACCTTTATATGAATAAAGATGTTTTATACTGCATGTGTAGGGGAAAAAGTCATAAAATTTTAAAGGTGGCACCCCTGAAAAGCAAATACCAACAAAAACATGAAAATGTTCTTGATTTATAATTGAAATTAGAGGATATAAAACATTAATAGAGATCATAAAGATAGTATTAACATGGAAGAGAATAATAAAATGTGAAAACTTCTGTGATTAATATGACATTTCATTATATAAATCATTAATAACGGTCTTAAAGGAATTTTAATGCACAAATGAACTGAAGTGAATATTACATTACAGGAATAAAATTACTGTTATGAATTACTCTACCCGTTTCAAAAATTAAAGATAAATGAACTCAGACTAGACTATTAAAGTTTTAAATATAAAATCCTTTATCTAAAAATCATGAAAATTATAAAATGTCAAAGCTATATAAATTAGCATAGCTTTTTCTTCAGTGTGCTGAAACAGTTTATAGGTAGTAAAATAAATGATTTGTATCTTCACAACATTAGTCAAATCTTAAAATGAATATAATATTTCCTTACGTGTATTTTGACTCCATCTTCAAAACAGGGTTTGCAAAAAGCCTCAAGTAGTTGTGATACCAAAGAACTTACAGGCCAGGGTACCAGACAATACCTTAGATCATCTTTTTGTTGACTGTCTCCTGAGAGAGATCTTACTGTTAACTAACCCTGGGAGCAGCTACCCAAACAATGACCACAAGAATTAACCGACGTTATGAAGATACACTCAAAATAAGAAAGAAGATTAGACTGGAAAGTAGAACTAATAATGTTGATCACTGAAGGAAACAATTTGCTAGATATATTAGCAATTTTGATGTATTGAGATAATTCATTAACTAAAATGGGTTTTTAGAAGAGATTCTAAAATACTAAATTACTCTGACAATTTTTAGATACAATTTGAGTTCCCGGAGCCACTTCACCAATTAAAACAAGGTTAATAAATATTTTCTATTCTTTCTACTATTCTTGTTTTTCATTTAGCCCTTGAAATGAACTGTGGACAGAGAAATAAATCTGCCATACCCCCCAAAAGTATTAATGTGGTAACTGATGAAAAAATATTAAAATTCTTCACATACTTTGAAGTTTAACAGCTGCAACAAGCAGTTGAAGGTACAGACACAAACGGGGACTGCAGTGCCTATTTCCCACAGACACGAGGTCAGTGCCTAAATCCTTCTGTGCATCTTACTGTTCATTAAATAAGGAAGGTCGCATCCCTGCTTATGAGGGGAAATATTGGGTAAACCACTATTGCAGTGTAGATATTTTATTCTAAAATAAATGTCTTTTCCTTCCCCCCCTCTAATTACTGTCCTGACTGAAGTTCAAAATTACCTCCCCAAACCCTTTCTTCCTAAACAGGCAGCCCTTCATAAAACATCCGTTTTTGACAGGAATCTAACAGACGAAGGAGAACACGAGAACAAAAATGAGAACGAGGCACGTCTTCATCCCGTTTGGCGGCCGCCATCAGCAGCTCGCCCTTCAACAGCAGGGCTTCGACCCACGGGGGGACCACGGCCCCAGGACACCCGCCCAGCCGGCGGCCCTGAAATCAGGTCGTGCACCTCGGCCTGGGGAAGCAAGGGTCGCTTCCAGCCCTTGCCAGAACAGACGTACCAAAGTGCAGCCAGTCTTCACTACCTCAGTCCAGTTCTTCCATCTACAGTCGATGGTAAGTTATCGCTCATTGGGGGACTGCTTTAGAGCAACTCCAAATGAGATGGAATGATCAGTACCACATTAGAAGTCTGAATTACTTAAGGTTTGTTCTTACAAGCATGTTAGCCTGAAAGCTTTCTGTGTGAAATATGCCAGCGACCAAGTGTTGTCTCAGCTAGACAAGCCTTTGTTTACAGCCACATGGATGGAGAAAGATGCTTCATTCCCCTACTTGTAGCACCTTGCACAAACCTATCTCGGCTTTACTTTTTTTTTTTTTTTTTCTGGGTAGGGCAGCATCAAGGCAGTGAGGGGATGGAGCCAAGAGCCAGAAGACCCCATGACCCATCCAACTCCTGCAGAAAAGGAGGAAAAATGTGATGGTACACAATACCTGCACTCTCCCAGAACACAATGTGTAATACCATAATGTCTCACCCATTGTGCATCCCGTTCAAATCTTAGGGGATAACTTTGATACTGGGATGCATATAAAATTAATTTCCAAATCGGCATATCTGCACAAGATCTACTTAATAACCAATACTTCTATAGCCTCGCAGATGTGCTGACTCTTCCGCAGTAACCTGTTATTTCTATAATTTACCGAACAGATACAGCGCTCGTAAGGTGCTTAACAATAAAAGGCAATGTACTTTACAACAGTTTTGTAAAAGATAAAAAGTTATACTCCATCCAAAAACAACAATTAAAGACAATAAGTAAACAATTCTGTTTAGGACTGTATAAAAAACAGGAGAATAAAGAGCTAACATGTAAAAAAAATCTACCACTACTACCTGTTGATACACAAAATTACCCTATCTTCATTTGTTTCCACATGTAAGAACTTTTTAAACTGCTTTTCAGAGAACAAACATTTCCTGCTCTTCCTAAATCTACTCAGGTAGTTACAGATTCCATACAAAAAGAAATGTCCTTATGTCTACAGATTTTAGGAGCAAAAATTGGAGATTTCGCAGGTAATGAGTTTTCATGCTTGAGACATACAGACCCCTGGTTTTATGTATGAGACATAGTAAATATTCTAAAAACTACACACTTACAGAATGAGCATAACACTTATGTTTGATACTATTTTGGTTACAGAATAAGAGGTAAGGTTAATTTAAATGATTTCCCTTTAACATACTTAACAGCAGATCAATTTTTGTTCTGAATTATTCCAACTGTTTTTTTTCCACACCACTAAAACTCGGTTAATCCTAACACAACAGCGGCCATTTTTCAATAGTAGTAGCATTATTAAAGGACACTTTGCTATTATTCTTCAAAAATAAAAGATGCCTTTAAATGGAGCTGAAAAATAGTTTATTAGGGAAAACTCAAAGTTACTCAATGTCTTTTATATCAGATAAAAAGCACACTTTTAGATATGATCTTTATTTTTTGAAACAAACTTCACCAAACCTCGAAGTGTTATGTAGCATAATTTAAAGGCATTTTCAAACAGTGACAGGACACATCAAAACAGTTCCTAATTTTAGACAGTAAACAACTTGCTTATGACAAGAAGCATGTAATATGTCCTTTACATATGACCATATATATGTAATATGTCCTTTACATATGACCATATACGTATCTTAATATACACGTTTTCTTCCATCTCTTCCAATTTCTAAGTACTTGTTTACTGCAAAAAGCATTTATATTAAAAAGTTAGCTTTCTATTTACTTTATTCTTCCTTTATTTTTGAAAAGGGTTCAGTAGCGATCAGCCTGCATTTTTGTAGGCTTTTTTTCCCCGTTTTAAATCATCAGCTGATTGCCTTGATAATTGAATTAGGTTATTGGTTATACCAGCACACATGATAGAACGTAAAAGACATTCCATATGAAAGAAGGCAAAAAAAATGGCTCCCCATTGGACTGAGCTTTTTTACCTTTATTTTAGAATATGCCACCAACTGCAAACTGAAACAGTTTCAAAACATAATTTAAATGGAGATTATTTCATCAGTCTACTTGGTGAAATAAAAAAATCTCTGGAGCAATTCTGAAAATATTTAATCTTTGCCTCTTCTTCCTTATAAATTGTAACATCAACTGAGTTAAACAAATCTTCATGGACAATGCTGTACAATCTGGCACATTAAACTTTTCAACATGCCTTTGAGTCAGTTGCAGCTACATCTTCAGCTTATTTCTGAACGTAACTCGTGAGAACAAAAGATCAGTGCTCTGTCTTTTCTGCAACTTTTGACAAATTCTTATTTGTAAAAGGTATTACTAGGTATCTCATACCATACATTTCACTTGTTAGGCAGAGCACAGATGTTTTTTCTGAGCTCTAGGTGGTGTTATAATACCTTCAGAAATAATTTGGAAAAATAGGATGTACTGTAACAGAAATAAAGAGATCAGTATTAACTACCCAATACCAACCATTTCATACATATTCAATATTGCAGAATTTTTGCACTTCACATTATTTGGGTATAAGTAGAAATCGAATCGTTCCTAACAACAAATGGGACCGTTTTCTTCCCATCAAGATAAACCGACCATATTCTGAAAGGGTCCTTAGACTTACTAATTGGTAACTTAAATCCTAGCTCAAAGATTTTCTCAGATATAAGACTTCAAAAGACAAAATACAGACAAATCATTCACTTCATTGCCTCACAAACTTCATTCCTCTCTTCTATAACAAATAGATTTGATGCATCACTAGGTAGATTTTTCTGAGAAAAGAACGATCCTGTTCAAAAGTTAACACCCCTCCAGACAGTAACAATAGAAATATCAAAGACTGTTCACGTACTTTGGATTTAGACTTGATGTCTTTACAAGTTAATTTTTTTTATGTACAAAGCCGACTACCTCAATGTTCCTCTGTACATGATTAAGTAAAATAGCAATTAAAATTCAGTTGACAGCACACTAAAGTATCTGAATCATAATATGTCCTTTTACAAAAAGGGTCTCTACCTTACAAAAGGAAAACTTTAGCAGGTTTCTAGCTAGTCATGCTCTGATTTGCCCATGCATGCCACACCAACAGAAACTGAACGTAAAAGGCTAACCTTGTTTTTGCAGCAAATATCACTTACCTGTGTTTGATCGTCTTCTAATTCCGAAGTCCCAGCTTGAGGTAATATCAACTGATTGGGAATATACATAGCCCTGAGTCTCACCATTGCTTCCCTGTGTTTCTGAACCACTGTCCCCATAGGTTGACGAGGGATTAAACTTCTCCAGGTCGACATCATGATCTATCAGGACCATTTCACACATCCCTGTGTCATCACTGGTCACGTGTGACTGCCGAATATGAGCAAGTATAATTGTTGGGTTGTCCAGGAAAGCCATTCTGTACACAGGACCACCACTTCACTGTACTATCTTCTCTCCATCTTGTTCCATGGACACTGTACCTAGAAATACAACAAACACAGCACTTAGGGAAACCCAAACAAATAAACAAAACAAAAAATCACAAATAAATACTGAATCAAGATGCATCATATCCTGGATGCATAAAATCTTATGCAATTTTGTTCAGTGAACTATTTTAATTCTGCTCCACTTTAAGTTACAGTGCTTGCTGAGATCCATTTAAAGAACGGTGGCTTTGGAGGACAGCTTGCAACCTGAATCCCAAGAGAACCAAACAAAACAGCTCCAGACAGCTCCCTTTGCTTTCCAAGGAACGGCTGCTATTAGGCGAAATATTCTAAGTACTACGCACAGAAGGATGGAGAAAATGTACACAAAATAAACAGTTGCCTATTAAAAATAATAAATTTACAAAAGCAGATTGGATTTTGAATTTCCTTTCACCCATCATAACAGTGTTTGTTTTCCTTCTGCCTCTGCAACTCTTTGATTACCCGATTCCAGCCCCTTCAGAATTCAGATTTCCAGGAAAGACTTTAAACACGAAGAGATTCGTATCTCAGGGCTGAATATTGAACATCTGCTGCTGCGCGGTGCTTCGTATAGGACAACTGTTGTAATACAGAAAGAGCTCTATGATCACATACCACACGCCTGAATTCCCAAACACTTCAACAACAGCAGTTACCCCTTATCTAAAATACTTCATTCAGAGTACTCAAGAGGCCTTACAAAACAAAGCAGCAGGTAAAACAAACAAACAACCCCCCCACTCAAACAGTTGCCCCATTTTACTGTAGCTGAGGATTTACAGTTATTTAATCTAATTCCAGTCTGGGCTGCCTCAGATGGAGCAGCTGCCTGGCCCCCCGTTTCCACCACCTCCACGGGCCAGCACGAGCACTTGTGCAGCTGTGAGGCAGGCCAGGTCAGAACAGTGTCCTGCTGACAACCAACCCGAACAGCAAAGGAGGTACTCATTGCCAGGCTCATTTGTGAAGAGCTGCACGAGCAGCAGCACCATGGGAGGAGAGCTGGGGGCCCCCGGCAGCAGCGGGGCTCGGGGCCTGAAGCAGGGGGAGCTGCTGGGCTTTGGACCTCTGCTCCTGGGGAGGAGCAAGCCCAGAAGTGAACTCCAAAAGTTCAGAATCACCACTGCTTTTCTGATCATTTGCGTATCTCTGAACAAAAGTTTATGCCAGCTATAGAACATAAAAGCAAACAGGAAAAACCCTAACGTTACTGTTTGCAAAACATCTGTCAGCAAAAGGAAAATTAAATTTAAATCCCACAAAGTAGTATGCCATGGAAATCTGGTAAAGGCAGCTGGCCTTTTCTTGGTGGATTTTAACAGAACAAAGTGAAAGAGAGCATGAGCCAGGCTTGTTCCAGGACCAGCAAACGCATTCATTTTCCCATAGGCTTCCAAGGCTAGAGGTATATATTAATATAAGGAGCCTTGCTACGCAGCTTCTGCATTTAGTTGAAAATAAAAGTAATACTTTATTTGCGTACCCATTTAATCAGAGCTAAAGCTAAATTTTGAAGATACATTGCAAGATTGCAAGCTGCAAATTTACCACCTCTACTAGTGTCCTCCCCACCACCAAACAGCAGCACCCGGCAGGCAGAACATTCCATAAGCAGAGAGTTAAATCCTCCACCATCTTAGGTCTGCTTCCTTCCTTGGCCACAAACGCTGCCGTTTCTTTTCTGAGAGGCTGTGTCTTTTCCATTTAAAAACAAAAAAAATGGAAGAACTCAGAAGTATTTTATTAAGCAACAGACCCAGCAGCAAGCAGGAACTCAATAACAGAATGGTAGAGAAATAAAGCTGACATGCAGCTCGTTATTAACGGGCTGCCCCCACCATCCGTCTCCGTAAGTTATGCCACCAGCTCGGCCCCCTTGGGGATGGCCGGGCCCACCCAGACATGGCGCCGAGCAGGCCACGCTCGCCGCCTGCCGCAGCTCTCCAGGGGCTGCGCCGAGCCCACGCCCTATTTTTAATTTTCTGACTATTTCTGTTAGGGAAAGTAGGCCTGCCCTCCCTAAGGGCCCCTCCTTGCCCTCAAAGCGAGGGGCCACGAGGCAGACATCGCACCGCTCGGCAGGTGTCTCCTCGCCACAGCGCACGTGCCGGGGGCCCGCGAGCCGTGAGGGTGCGAGCAGCGCCATGAGGCTCCAAGGAGGCCGACACGACCACGAACAGAATGCTGTCTGAATATAATGACTTACACACCGCTTATTAGCAAAAGGCCACGCTTACCTGCAAGCTGTGAGAACTTGTTTAAAAAAGCAACTGCCTTCGGCTTCTAAAAGGTCTGCAAACTCCCAATCAAAAATTACTGCTGCCCCATCAATGTGTCATATAAATGTTGGCATGTTAATTGTGTATTTATAAGATTGTTAATGGTTAGTTAATTTACCTCCCACACTATTATTGTACTTGAAATGATTTAATGTCTGCTAAGGGAGTTAACAACATGTAACAGCAGATGCGAGATTTTTACCTTTATACTCTGTACCCCGACTTCATGCCATTAACAGTCCGTGTGCTCAATTACCCAAGCTTCTTTACAATTTTACACACGCAATCACTTTTCCCATAAACATGAACAGTGAAAAATTACCAGAAATTCTGTTTCAAAGTCTAAAGTTTAATACAAACACATTTTTCTCCCTCCTCTTCAGAATTTTCAAAAGAATACATCTCAATAAAGTGACATTAACTGAAAATTCAATGAATATTTAACACCCCTCAAAATAAGAAAAGAGACCTCAAAATTCAATTTAGATTTTTACGCCATACCTTAGTAGTTGCTATCTACGCTATTCTAAGTGATTCCTCCTTTTGATAAAAGCAGAATTCGATAGCACAGATCCGGTCAGAGGAATGATGACAGTAAAAGAATTCAAAGACCCAAAGTTCAGTTTTGTAAACCTTTATATGAATACCTTTATGCCTCTATGTCATCAATTCCAGCAAAATTACAGATACGAGGTCAATTTTTGGAGCTGCTCAGATTTGCCAGCGTGCAGTCACTTCTGCATTCCTTCTACCCACACACCGCTGTCACACCTGCGGGCAGGAGCTGACTTACACAAGTCAGGGGCTTCCTGAGCACCACCAACTTACACATTCCTCAATCATAAAAAGTAAACGTTCTTTTAATACTTGCGGTATATAAATATTATACTACTATTAAATGAAATACTTTGCAGACAGCTGCCAAGCGCACTCTGTGCAAAGACTAGAAGTGGAAGGAGCAATGTGAAACCCACGCAGCCCTAACAGTATTTATGTATGACATGATATACAGTTTAGTGCTCTGATGATATATGACTTATCAGCAAACACCTTCCATGATTCATCACACGGGTGGACAGACCCAAATCGGCCCCTCACTTTGTTCTCCATCTTTATTATTCATCTGTCTTAGTCTCTGCACATTACCTAATCAACACGCTGGGTACGAACGCTCTCGCTCACCCCCTCTTTGGTCTCCTCGCGGTATTACTGGAGTGCTTCAGGGCCCATCAGGAGCACAGCCTCCTATTAGCCTTGCGCAGTCAGGTAATATCCTCTGCGATGTAAAACTGCACCATCAAGAGGCTGAACGACTCGCCGGGTTTCACAGGGCCTTTGCAGACAATCAGGCAGCTAGATCGCAGCCTGCCCATCGCAAGCATTCCCCTTCCAGTGACCCACTGCTATATTTACGGCACCTAGAGTCTCTCCCAGCAAGAGGAGCACGGCTGTTATGCAGATCAACCTTTTTCACAGTACAGCGTGTAAGTAAAGCACAACGTTCTACAAAGCTACCCTGCTCCCAGCGGGTGACACACAGGTCCCAAACGGAGGGCATGCCGGCACACCTGACTCCGGGGACCTCACGCCTCAGAGGCAGGAACCGACCCCTAACGGAGCTCTGAGAACCACACGCACATGTACAGCTCAGCCCAGAACCACCCGGGTACTGCTGGCACGCCTGCCACTTCACGACTATCGCTCCCAAGGTTGCAAGCCAATGTCACCCTTCCGTGACATGCTGCAACTGACCGAAGGACAAGAAATACTTTCATTGCAGACTACTTCGATATTTATGCCCTTTGTAATTCAAAATCTATCACGTAAGACACTTGAAACTTGCTGCTAGACCTCTACATAAGCTAGAGTAAATGATAAAAATTGGAGAAAGCTGCAAGCAATTAAAAATGTCCTGCTTCAGAAAGAGCTACAACTTTGAAATTCCACCAATTTTAATGTGATAATTTTAAGACTGTTTCGGTTGAAATGGCTAAAAGCAGCTGAAAATTCTCCACAAGATTCTCCAGCCAATTCCTGCAAGGTTATTTCCCCTCTAAATTAAAAAAATAAAAAGTGAAATTTCTTATGCTACAAACCTGTAGCTCGTTTTTTTCTTTTTTATTTTTTCATTTTTTTTTTTTTTTTTCCCCCATGAGGAAAATGTGTTTAAATTGATGGTCCTCCTTGAGGAAGTAATAAGTAACTAAATTCTATTCAATGTGAGCATAAACATTCCAAAGATGCAACTTCTGGAGGGTGCAACTTGGATCTAAAACCATCACTAGTGAACTCAAAACACAGCAGGCTGGAAGAATTATGTAACATTACCTGTCAGCGCTCAAGGGCTTCCGCGTTCACTGAACTTAAACACCTCTCTGGCTGCAGGTCTTTAAAGTGATCTTAAAAACTAATGAAAAAATGCACAGATTAAAATAAAAATTGATTTCTTCCCCCACATCCTACAAGCTGGAATAGGATGGTGTGAATATACTTCAAAATTTATGATTCAGGTTATATGAAATAATTTCACAGTTAACTTCTGTCTGCAATTGCTGAAGAAATGGTTCTGGTTATCTACATTCGCAGCAGGACAAATAATCAAAACCCTTGAATGCCAGACAGACTCCTGTGCACGCAGGATAAAGGGAGGTGAAAAGCAATATATGAAAATTCGAGTTTTCGTTTCAACAAAAGCTCAAGTGCATTTAAGAATGAATAGTTATTTAGAGAAGCTGTCATTTATGCTTAGGCCTATCATTAAAAAAGAAATAATCACTTAAAGTCATTTAAAGAGGTGCTCTTCCACAAGTGATGCTGGAATTTTGAAGTTATGATGAGAAACAACACGTTACACACAACTTCCAACAAATTCTTTGTTAGTTTACGATCCTGTAAATCAGTCTGGCATCAGATATGTATTTTTGTCCGCACGAACCGCTCGGGACTTGGCTGTATTCTTGTTGTCACGCTAGGCAGGACACAAGTTACACCAACTTCAACATTTTAGTTATTGAGCTTTAGGGAAGGAAGGAGAAAATATCGGAGTCTACACGGAAACAACACGCTCTTCTCTAGTTGTTTCCTGATCTTGTCAAATCGTCACTTAATTGCAAACAAGTCAATTCTCTGCTAACCTACGCTATCTTGCATTAAGATTTTACGCAAATAAATAAGTATAAAAAAATGCAGAGATTATAAATTAGGGCAGACAAATCTGTATCTAGGCTCATGCCTGCAAAGAGCATTCTATCAATATAGTGAAATGCTAATCTCCTAATTAACAACCTAATTAGGTAATTATGGCTTTGCAGAGGGATGCCTAAATGAAATATGACAACATGGTCACCTCTTTATATGGCACCTGTGGGCCTTTTCAGCTGTCACTGCAAAGAGTGCAATATCAATTTGAACAGATGACAAAGTGTTGTCATTTTTCATTCTGATATTGTACTGAATGGTTTGGATAGAAACAGTTTAGAGAAGCAGCATCTTGCCTGTGGTTTGTTTTTTTTTTTTTTTTTTCCTAATCTAAATATGTGCAAACACTTTGCTTAATTTTTAATGGCTATGATTACGCTTATTTTTCCATCCTGGCTAGCAAGCATTCCCTGCCACACACTACATCTGCACTGTCGTACTGTAACGACCCCTCACGCTGGAATCACTACGGCCCATTTTCCCAGCCCGTGTTTGGGAGAATTTACTATCCAGAAAAGATACAATTATTTTAATTCATTTTTAAGACTGTTGATTTTAAAATAAAGCAAACCAGGATACCTTTTAAACAACAGATTGCAATTTCCCTTCTATTTTTATTCCTGATGAATACCCTGCCCAGAAACAGGGAGCAGCAGCCGCGAGTCCGGAGGCTGGCTGCACGTCTGCTTGCGCAGAAAGCTGGAAGGAACGCTTTCAGCAACAGCACGGCACTTTTACATGAAACCACAGCTTATCACTCACTTGCCTAAAACACTAAAAGATGATTTGTTAAGCTTTAATATTCCTAAGATGCACATATGTAACATCTACTTGCAGACAGAAGACTAGAAGCACAGGCTCAAGCATCTCAAATACTACACTGCAGTTTCCATTATGATCTTCCAAACACTTTCCCTGATACTATTTAACACGCATCCTGTACAAACTTCAGTCTCCAACAAAAATGACCAAAATAGAAAGCTTCAACATTTTACCCTTTTTTGGCCTGTATAATATTCAGAGAGACAGGAGGAGGCTTTCTAAGGCCACCCCCAAGTCCTTTAGGCTGTTGTGAAGGCATGCAGCTCTGCTTGGACGTTCCTGAGCAAGGCTCACTAGCTGTGTCTCCACCACAGGGACGGCGCTGTTTGTGAGCCGCCCGTGTCCCACCCGCAGAGCTGCTCTGTATAAAGCCTGCCTGCCAGTGCTGAAGCCGAACTTGTCTCAAAGGCGTTTCAAGCACAGGGAGGTCTGCAGCCTTACCAGTCGTGCTCTGGGTCGACTCAGGGCAAAGACCAAGACCTGCTGCACTTACAGTCACCCCACAGGATCTTCAGAAGAGCCTAGGAGCCACAAACACGCCTGCTGCTCCCCGATGCTGACGTGCAGCTGGGTTCACGCGGCTGGAGCCCGTCAGCTTCCCGACCGCACGCCACCCACCTGCACTTGTTTGAGCCAATTCACCAGTCCACTGTCAGAACCATGCTGCTGCACGCAACCGCTCCGTCAGGTTGTTAACTGAAGGTGGTATGTCCCCTCCGAGTACCCCACACAGAGTTGTGTGCCATTCACAGAATGACAATTCAGAATGACACTTAGAGCTCCCATCTTAAAACAGGACTATCAAAATATATATATATATTTATCTCAGATGCCACCAACTGTATATTCATCTTTGCTGGATAACTTATTTTCATAGTTTAGCCTGAACTGGAATATTTTAATGGTTTTCAAACATAACAGAACCCTTTCTTTCTGTAACAGTTCTCTAGACATAGATTTTCAACAAAACAATCACATTTCAGTCCCAGAAAATGTGGCCCTAGATTACCAAGACATTACCTTAAAAGTATTTTATATGAAGCGTTCATTTTGTATACATCAGCCCTAAGAGTACACCCATAAAGGTAGACTTGAAATGTAGGCGGTAAATCTAGCCACCAATACAACTTCCTGCAGTGCACACACCTGATGGTAAACTGCGAGTGAGAGAGAAAAAAGTAGTTTACTAGAATTTAATTCTAACAACTTTTAAGAACTCCTGTTCCCTATATGTATATTTAAGATTAAAACCAGTAATTCCTGGCACCTTTCCTCTACACTCCCCGTTTAGTTTAGCAATACTGCTGCAATTCCTGCCTACAGTTGTTCTCGTCTGAGGTAAAGCTTGAATGACAAGCGAGTGTTTATTTTCTTCTTTCATATATTCTGTGGTGTTTATTTGTTTAATGGAAGTACAAATCAAAACAAGTTGAATGTAAAGCAGCATTTTCCCACTTTGTTGCCACTCTACTTCTTGGTGCACAAACATATTTTTATGGCATAAAAATGTAGCTCTGAACAAGCATGATCATAATCTTATTTTTTCATAGTGTAACAGACCGCAACCTCTTCTGACTTATATAAGCGTTCATGAGCAAAACATCTGCTTAAAAAACTTCCACGACATCAAGCCTCTTTGGTACTCCATGTCAAATGTAACTGGACAGGTACGCGTTGGTTCAATAACCAGTGAGTATCTCCCTTTTCTCTGGCTTTTAACTTTTGTCGTGACAAATTTTTGGTCTTTCTTCTTCACCAGCAGACAAAGCATAACACGGTTAAGAACCTTTGTTCTGCTTTCAGAGTAAGTGATATAGAGAGCACGTCTCAAGTGAAAAGGAAACGAGGCAGGGGTTACATTTGTGTTGTCTTGTACAAGAAACTTGCAGACAACGAGCCGCTAGGTATCACTGTTTCATAAAGCTTCTCAGCACACGCAGCGAACGTTACAACGCATACTGGGATCTCTGTCAGAAGTGCTGCCTAACACAAAGTCCTCATTTGGCCACTTCTTACAAATAGAAAACTGCTGCTAGCCAAACCTAAGACAATAAACTCACTGCAAGGTGTATCTCAAGCATGACGCAGTGTCACAGCCACAAATTACCACGGCACCAAACGATAACCATCTGCAGTGCTGATGGCACTGCAGCAGCACTCTGTGCTACGAGGACCAGCGACGTTACTGTCTGCTTCTGCAGCCCTACGCTGCGGTGGTGTTGGCCTTCCCATTCCCGGGGCCGGCAGGCAGAGCCTGAAGGCAGCCTCAGCGCTGCCACCACCTTCCCAGCAGGTGACACTTGTTCCTGGGGCCACCTTCCCAGCAGGTGACAGTCAGTCCCCCGGGGCAAAGGCAGCACGCAGCTGCCCGCGGGGAGCAGCTGGTCCGGCCCTGGGGCGCACAGCCTGCACCCTACTTACTTCTGGTCCTGCTTGTGAGCATAAGCGGCCTTTTGCAGGGGTGTGTGCTGGTCTACTTCTAACAGAACTTTGAAAGGCTGGGAAGATCTGTGCTACAGAAGGCACAGCGCGGGTCATGGCACCAAGCTGCTTAAATTTCTGAAGCCTTTGTTGAGCAAGAGGAAAAGCTGCACAGTGAGCTGGCTGTCAGGCTTGTCACTCATTGCAGCTGGGTGACACAGTTACACGGAGCACCTCCGCTACTCCTAACGCTCCATTCGAGTTATTTCGGTACCGGTCCGGGCCTTGGCAGCGATCTCGACTTTATAACCTAACTCAGAGTGTCCACGAGCAGCTCTGCTCTGAGCCTGACAAACCAGCAGAGCTTAACCGCGCAGCGTGCCTCTGCCCGACAGCCCCGACACGCAGAGCACAGCGACGCGCTCAGAAGGCCCCGGCTGGGCTCCGCCGCTGCCCGACCCGGGGCCGCCGCCCTGCCTCCGGCCTGCCTCCGGCGCGGACGGCGGCGCCTCCCGGGTCCCCAGCGGCGCTCGGACCGCGCCCGGAGGAACCCTCTGGGACCGCGCGCCCCAGCCGGGCCGGACAGGGCCCGACAGGGCAGGGAAGGGCCGGCCCTCGCCCGCCGCGCTCCCGGCAGCACCGCGCCCCGGGGACCCGCCGCGGACCGGGGCTGGAGGCCACCGAGGCCGGGCGCCGCCGGGCACGCACCGCG
>NC_048909.1:10848988-10858988 GCF_011077185.1 Oxyura jamaicensis
CGCTTTGACTATGAGAAGATCGGAAGAGCGTCGGCCCCTGCCCGCGGCTCTCCCCGGCCCGCTCCGGGCCGGGCCGTGCCGAGCCGAGCCGGGCCGCTCCGCGCCGGGCCCGCCCGCGGAGCCGTGGCCGGCGCTGCCCCAGGTGCGGCGGGGCCGCAAAGTTTGCGGGCGGGTGCGGCGGTCAGGCAGGGCGCGGTGCGCTGCCGGGGAGAGAGGAAGGAACCAAACCAAACCAAAAAGCGACCCCAAGTAAAAAGCCGTCAGCGGAGCGCGGCAGCACGGGAAGCGGACCGCTAGCGAGAAGCTAAAGAATGAGAAAGTGACGGACGCTTTGACCCCAAATTTCTATAGAGTGCAGCAAAGCTTTAGTTGTGCTCCGGCGATGACATTTTACATGTCAAAAACCTTACTCTCAAGTATACAAAAATATATATTTTTTTCTGTGCTATGTTAATGAGACAGTAATAAATGCTGCACTTTTTCTTAAAGGCATTTTATTATTTTTTTTTGCAAATTTTTGACATCACTGAATTTACAGAGAAGTTTGTTTTTTGAAGAAGACAATTTTGAAAAGTTCTCTTTTGCATTATGAGAATAAAAACCTTTTTTTTTTTTTCTGATCTGGTTTTAAAAATAAAAATAATCATTGGCTTGCATTTTCAGCTGTACTTGATATTCAAACACACACAGTCCCCCTAATTGCAAGCTGAACAAATAGTGTTATACAGACGAAAACTACAAATGTGAAATCACGCAGTTACCAACTGAGAAGCCCAGAAGTGCGCAGTACTCAGTAAATTATGGTGCTTTATGTCCAAGGGCTTCTTTGCTACCGGGGATCCACTTCAGTTTCTGCTGACAGCTAAGCACTAGGGTATTGACTGTGTTGTGAATATTAAGATTGATTCTGCTTTATATTGCATTATATTACCAGGGATAAGGGGAATGATCCCCCCTTCTGCCCTCCCTCCCCCCGTGCCTGTGTTTTGCCTCGATCAGTTCACAGTCCCTTCCTGTCCTTCTTGGTTTGTGTTTGTTTTCTGTCTTTCTCTAAACTTTCTGCCTGTCCTGCTCCAGAGCTAGCCAAGCAACCTGCCCTCGATGTTCAGACATTTTGCAGCAGGCAAATTTCAATTAAGAAGGCAGGCGTAGGTCCTGCGATCACGTTATTTGCACAGGGCTTAGCCTCGCTGTTTTGAAAGGAAAGTATAGTCAAGCACATGTCAGAGGTGAGTTAAGGAAAAAAAAAACACAAGTCTTTTCAGAAGCGGGGATTACTGGCAGAGGGGGGTTTGGTGAGGCCACTGCTGTTTCAGAAGCGAGAGGGAACCTGACAGGAGATCTGGGGATTTGAAATGTTTTTGGGTGTTTCGGTGAAATGTGCGAGTTGAGAAAAATCCTGCCTTTGTGCTCCAAGTAGTCGAGCCAAGTTTGCAAGTTATCTCTTTGGTAAAATAGCTGAGAACCAACAAAGAGCGAAGATGTCTGTCTGCCCAAAGGCAGGATCCTGCCAGCCCCAGCAGCACAGGAGAGACAGGATTAATGCACCGAGTGATTGATGGAGATGAATCCACACCCCCACCAAAAACTGCTCCCGCAGGGGGACGTTCACTCAGGGTCTCCCAGTTGAGTTGAAATGTCTGTACAGACTTCGGTCGGTGTGCTTCAGCACAGATAACGTGAAAATAAATTCTAGCTTATTTTCTATAAACTGCTTTCATAGGAAACAGCTCGAACAATTCTGACCTGGAAGGGTAAACAGTCCGAGATGCAATTAGAGCCGAGGCTTCCCCCTCCCCCCATTGCTCTGCATTGTCTTGTGGTCCAAGTACTTAAATCTGGCTGCAACTGAGGCATGCTCTGGAATTTAATTCTTTTTAATCAGAACCAAAGTTTACCTTGGTGCTGGCAGTGGGAATTACCGTGATGGCTTTCCCGCTACCTTCTGTGAGAAGGAAGAGAGGTGAGAAGGGAGACTGGAGCCCATACGTGAAGTGTAATTGCAGTCATGTCTATTCTGAAATAAGTAATGCAGTATTTGAGTCATTTTTATATTGCATTATGTATTTTTTTATATTTTAGTAGTTTAGTAGTACAGTCAGCAAGTACTCTGTGAGACTGGCAGCGAGACAATATGTGGAGGAATCCCCAGTTTAGGTAGAGCACCTCTGTCACTCCCCGGCAAGGGTTAATGAATGCATCACATTTTTCGAAGCCTTTCTCTCTGTCGCACTTAGGGCTAGGAGCTCACGAGCTTTTTTCCGTGAGGTATTTGCCATGTATAAAGCAAATCACTGAGCTTACTGAATTTAGCCTGGCATTTCTTTTTTAACATTTTAACATTTAAAAAAGTGCTGCATAATGCATTTAAGAGCCTTGCAGATATTAATAGATCTGTGCATTCTTAGAGGCAACCACAAGGTAGCATGGTTTTCATAAAGAAACTAACTGCCACTTATTTCTTTAATTAGTTCAAGGAAAAATGATACCCAAAGTTCTACTGAAGCCCCTCTAATAAAACACAAAGATACGCAAGCGAGTGTCTGTTGGCTCTGTTTGGTTAGGTTCTACCTGCTCTCTGAGGTGTCGCTTGGAAGTCTTAAAGTTACCTTCCTAAGGCGCACTCACATCTGTTGCATTCCTGCGTATCAGCCTGCCTTGTGCGCCTGCCAGTAGGAATCAAAAACTGATCCGTGCCTTTTTTTTTTTTTTTCTTTTTTTACTAATCTCTCTTATTTACGGACTAAAAATCCTTCAGATTTGTAATCTGATTAACTCTCCATTAGTACGTTGCTGTACCTGAGGTACTGGTTTTTCTCATGGAGATAGAAATGAAAATATATTAATTCTTATAGTCTTAAAATGGTTAGGGAATTGCAATTATTTCCCAGTGGAATGACATATTATTGCATCCTAGCCTGTGTTGATAGATGATTTGTTTTGTCTTTAAGAATCATCGATACGGAGAGGCACACGCACTTATAAAAATGTATGAATGCGTGTGCATATATGCACACACGTACACATTCATTTATTTATTTATTTATATGGGTCCAACAGAAACAATGATAGCTGCCAACCAAACCCTAATTTACTGTCACCACAAACCCTAAATAGCATTCATTTACTAGTAAAGCCTAATGGCATACATGATGGTTTGCCAGATTTGTGGCCTTTGTGAGGCTTATAAGCAGGACTGACTTGGGAAGATCATAAAACTTAATGAACTTCTCGACTGCAGGAGGTGTCCGCAGGGGAAGAGAAAGGCCTGCTTGGCTGGTTGGGCTGGTTGAACTATTTTTTATGTCTAAAGAGAGAGGAGGAAAATGTTCATTAAAAATGTTCTCCCCTCTGCAGAGTTTTGGTTTAAAGAATGAAAAAAGAAATGGAAAGGCCAGACAAATAGTGACGTTAACCACGAGGTTAATTTTTTGCAGTTTCCCATGTAAACTAAAACCTTTACTTTTACTGCTACAGCTGCAAATAACCATAGAGTGCTATTCTGAAGCCTGAAGGGCTGTATCATGCCCTTACGTGTTGCAAAGCTCCTTATTGATGAAAATGGCCCAACTCTTTTAGGAACGCCCCTTGTCGATATACTGCAAAATCTGTAAACTGCCTGTTAGGAAACTCCTTGGAGAAAGACTTGCTTTTTGCCTTGTCTTCTACAAGAATTTGGAAATATTAACCCTTTTTTTTCCCACTGTTGTTATTTAAAAATAGTATCACAGGATTGTTCCCTTACAGAAATTTCAACTTTTCACTGTCTATAAGCTGTTATTTAGTGCCATCAACTTGCAATAATTTGTAATAACATGGAATCCTAACGAGGCGATCTGAACATTAAAGGATTCAAAGGGAACAATGAACTAGCACTGATAGCACACGTGTGTGTGTGTGTGTGTGTGTGTGTGTATGTATGTATGGTAGCTATTTTCAAAATATCAACAATGATGTTATTGTTATTCAGTTTAGCTATTTAAAATATTTATGTGCAGTCCTGGTGTTTTTTTCAAGGTACTAAATACATATTTCTTATGTACCCTGACTACATAAGGTAGTAATCACTGTGTATTTATGTGCATACATCTTTTCTTCAGCTTAAATTATTTAGCTTTTGTTTCCTTTCTCATGCTTCAGTGTCCAAAATTTTTCATTGAATCATTGGTTATGCTTTTGATTTTTTTAATTGTCAGCAAATGTATTACAAATGATGACGTGCAGTAGCGTGCTAGGTCATTTACACTGTCCTTATGGCAATGGCACTGCTTTTCTTTGTAAATGTCCTACAGTAAAAATAAATTGGATAAAGTATCTTGTTTGTCATTTGGTCGTCTGGTTCAAACACATTCACAATGAAAATTCTCTTTTCGGTGGATTTCCAGCAGGATACTTCTCTGGATAAGAGCACAGGCGGTTGTGGTGATAATTTTCATTAGGAAAAATGTGATACTTTGTCTTGCAGAACCTGTAACTACATAGTATCTTTAGACCATAACATTGTTAGTGCTCCTTGCTATATTTAAAGAACAATCTTTGCGTTGATTACCAGGATCTGTTTCCACATCTTTTTTTTTTTTTTTTTTTTTTTTTTCCTTGCGTAAAGGAGAAATTTGGACCTACTTGTCAATACTAATTTAAGTAACAGCAGGGATTTATTTTATTTTATTTTATAGCTATTTTTCATCTCCTTCATTTTATTTCTGAATTTGACACATTTGCTTGTATATCTGAAAACAGTAAATTATATGAGTTACTGTGTGGTTTATTTTAGGATGCTCGCTGTAAGTTAAGGAATTTTTGCATTCAGAGATAAATTATAATAATAGCATACAGTGAATGCAAGAGCCCCTTTTTACAGGATTTGGCCCATTTATCAAGCTCTGTTCCTACAGCTTTCAATGAAAAAGTTGTATGATATGGATATTATGCTGTCTTTTTTCAATTTAAATATTGATTTGTGTGAAACATTAATATAATGATATTTGCAGTCTACCGTAGACAAATATAAGCAGAATTAGACATACTAAATTGTTACAAATGTAATACAATATTTAAATGCATATGAAGACTATATTAATAATTATATAGTAGAGAAAGAGAGTCCAGTTTGTATCTGCTCTCAATTTTTAGCCTGTTTTACAGTTCCTTGCACATCTTACATATGATGGTTTGATGAATATTTTTATGAATAATAAGAGTGAATACTAAAGCTGTGTACTAATCAGTCAAAATCGGTGGAGAGCTGAGCGTTTGCCTCCCTTGTATCATTGGTAGAATTAGATGTAGCTGTTTGTATTCCCTGAATTGACACCCTGAGAAGAATGCTTTGTTTGTTTTCTCAGCAGTCATGTTTAATGCTATTCGCTTATCAAGGTGATCAGCATGGTTCAGATAACACATGCCTGACACAGCCTGCCTTTTTTCACCATCATGTTGACCTTTTGTCACATTTGCTTTTCTCTGGTAGGCAATTCATGTCTTTAAGTATGAACGGAGTAAATAATTCACATCAATATTTAATATAAATTATTAAAGTTTCTGTCAGCTCTTATAGTTCATGCTTTTATAAAGTTAGAGTAGTTCATCAGCCAAACAGATGAATTGTGCTTCTCAGCTGGACATTAGAGCTCTTCCATAATGCTGTCTTTACAGTGGAAGTAAGCAGGGAATTAAATATGAAAGGAAATGAAGCCTGGTACTTGAATGGTATATATTTTTCAATAATGCACATTCTTTAGAAAGGCTCAAAGTACTAGATAAATATCTATCATTATTTATTTCGTTACTCTCATACTTCATTTTGCCTTCATGTTGCAAACAGAATCGTAGAAAGCCCCCCTGACCCCGGCATTTTCTTCTACTCTTTGTTATTAGCCTTCCGCCTGCGCTCCCGCTCCCTTCTTGGGTTAGGTTGGGTGTACTAGCGTGGTTTTTTTCCCTAATGTTCTTTTTCTGGTTTTAAAGATTGATGGGGAGCACCAAGATGATGAAGTCTGAGGGTTTTTTTAGTCCTTGTTTATAAACTATAGTTTGTATTTTGCAAACAAAATGATCTGTGATTGAAAATAGATCCTGAAAATATTTTCTAAAGAAAAAATGGTCCAATATGGTAACGGCTATGATGTATTAATTGCTTCAGGTAAAAATACCTCGTTTTGCCTAAGAGAATATAGTAAAAATCATTATGCATTTATTTTAATTTTGTACTATTTTAGGTATTTTGCTTGGAATTCTTTTGTTTATGATCAGTTCAGTACATGTTGCACAGTCACACGGGCTGTAACCGTATCTATGAATCACTGAATACCACGGGTCCTGCAGATCAATCACTTGGAAAGGGGGTGGTTTTGTATCATGTGTTTACAGGTCAAAACCTTTTGCTATACTTAAGTCATGCATCAACATTTAAAGCTAATCTCTTATTCCTCATTGTCCAGCAGGTGGCTTTTTCATATATTATTTAATTTTTAATTATAAGTGGAAATGGAATTTAGTAATATTATCCTGATTACAGATTTTTTTAAAGGAACAACAATTTTTCAGTGTATCCTGGTATATATGGTAGAGCAAATGAAAGCATCTTGAGATCTTGAAGTATACAATCTAAATTAAGATTCTAAACAGGCATTACAGATGCCGGTAACTTTGGCAATTATCATTTTGTTTGGTGAACAGTAGTAAAACAGTGTGCGGTAAAAGTGTTTAGAGAGAGAGGATAAATAAATTGAACAGTTTTGCAATGCAAAGTGGTTTGTGGTGTTTTTGAGGATTTCTTGGCTCTTGCTTAACTGCTATTGTGAAGCCTGGAGCAGATTTTCCCATTGCTAATGCCCTAGAAGTATTAATTCACTTTGATATGCTAATTAGAGGGCATTATGCAAGAAATGAGATTAAGTGGCAGCATGAAGCCATTTGCCTGTCAGTAAATTGAGAGCTTTAGCATCAGGAGGAGCTTTGTTTTTTCTGAGTTTCTCTTGGTTTTGCATATAAATAAAATTGATTGAAAGGTCTAGAGAAGCTTCTAGAACATTGGTGGTTCTTTTTCTCCTTCTATGATTATTTAAACTTCATGTTAAAGGCTTTCTCTGAATATTAATTGATCTAATGGGAGATACTGAACATGAAGAATTTCATTGTATTCTCAGTTACTGTATCTTAACAAAAGGAAAGTATTAGAATTCTTTGTGTCATCTGATTTTTGTGGTATTATTTTAGCTATATCTTACAGCGCTGCATTATAACCTCTGTGACTGCTAACTGTTACTGTGCTGAAAACTATACCTGCACGGAGGTATTGCTGCCGGTTCTGCTGGTTTTGAGATGTGTGTAATGAGGGCCTGAAGTCAAATGGTCGGCTTGGATTCCTGGGCAGTCAGGCCTTGGACATTTATCATCCCTGCTCCGTTACAGGATTTCCCATGATTTCTTATGTAAATCACACGTATATTTTCCTTCATTTAGGAAGGAAGGGGTTGTAATATTGACCATAGATTTTATTCAACTGCCAGAAACTGTGTTAAAATAACATTAAGGGATTGACTTACAGCCATAAGAGCGAGGAAATTTGGAGTTAATAGTTAAACTCTGCCCTTAACTCAACTCATTGAACCTATTTATTAGGGCATATATGATACGTAAGATCACTGCGCTGAGACCTCTGCAGTATTAGGATGCTCCAGGATGACTCAATGACGAGAGTTTCTGATTTAGTTCAAATTTTCCTTTTTTGTGTGTGCGTGTGTTTTTTATTCAGCCTTGGAATTTCTTTACTACAGTTTTGTGGTTAGTTTGCCTTTTTTTTTTTTTTATACTGTTCAAAAATATCAGAGAAGTAATTCTGGAAATTGAACAGAAACTTATCAGAAAATAAAAACCAGACCGAACCGAACAAAGCCTCTCTAGTCCTCTTTGCCTGAGTGCTTGCAGAGTGTTTGTGTGCTTGTGTGCCCATCTCCTCCACAGATCATTGTCGCAAAGTCAATCAGGGGAGTAGTGCTAGAGTGACAGTGCTTGTTATGAGCCCCAATAGTTATTTAAAAGAAAGGAAAAAGGATAAAAAAATGCCCCAGAGCTCTGTGCGGGGGCTGTTCGTACTAGATGCACATGGTCTCCCTGATCCTGGCAGCTGAAGTCTATCACTGTTGGGAAATTTTTAACGTGAACCACATAAGACACAAACCACAGCAATTTCTCCGGAGCCATAGGGGTTTTCGCGTCACTGCAGTACAACTGGCATGCGAGCACACGGGCCTCTGCCTGACACCGCTGCCATCAGCGGCCAGGGCAGTGACCGGCTCTCTGCCGGGGCGCCCTGCTCGTCCTCCACGGGCACGTCGTGGCCAGCCTGCCAACCTGGCGGGCTTTACGTTCCCGGGAGCTCCTGAGCTAGTTGGCCCAAAGAATCTGATCAGGACTTCATCACCCAAAACCCGAAAATTTTAGTTATCGTGGGGAACCATTTCGATGCCAGGAAGAGCAAAACGGTGCCTTTCCAGGCACAGCATCAGTTTTTCTCTCAGTAAGCCAAGGAGAGCATCACCCGTCTCCAGTTGTTTATTTTGAGTTTGTAATTTCTGAGGAAAAGAACTAAATAATTAAAACATTTGGGGGCCAACCTCAACTTTCTCAGTACCAGTACACCCCCAATGGCATTAATTCTGGTGGAGAGGGTACCTGGAGGGAAAAGCCTGGGATTTCTGGTTTGAATCCTGGTGCTACTGTTGACTTGAGAACATTTTCTCCTCCCAACTGAGGAAAGATGCGGTTACCTGAGCAGGAGCAGACCCAGGCCTTGCCTGCCATCTCACTGAAGTTCATTGAGCATTTTACTTACCTTCTTTGTCTCACTTCTGTCTGCAGAATGAGAATATTATCTATCAGAAATTTTTGCGAGTTTGTGTTAAATTGGTGTTACATGCTGAAAATTTTACCAAGTATTGAACGTAATTAAAATTGCAATATAAGAAATAATCTTGAAGAACTATTTGCAGTGTCCACTTTATATTCAAATTACAGTGAGCCTAAGTGAGGTCTTACCTCCTGCAGATGAACAGATTAGACTTTGCTTAGACTTATGGTTTTCTTTGCTTTAATTAGCAATGTTTGCGTTTTCAATCCATGGTTAGACCTCTAGCAAAAGGCTATCAGGGTTTTCTGACTGTAGTTACTTTAGTACAGTGGACCATTTGCTCACTGTAGATGGGGATCACTGTTTTTCTTTACTGCTAACTTCGCAGATGCAATTACCCACTTGAAAGGGTATTTAAAGCGCTGCTTTCATATATTTGTTGATTAAAGAAGGAAGTGTGCTTTTAGCGAACATTTGTAATTACACAACACCAAAATGTTTGCTTATTTCTTTTATGTGAGATCCTGGTTGCATGATTAACTGTCGCTAGTAAGAACAAGTTACAGTCGATTGTGCAATGATTCTTATTTGACTTCAAGGATGTATTTATTACCATTTTTGAACAAATTATACTAACATGAAAAGTTGTGGAAATGATTGTGCACTAGATAAGGTGATGCATTACAGGAGTGGTTGGGTTTATGGAGCTTTATGCTGAGGTTTTCTCAGAAATTATAGCACAGTCCTGTCACTATAAAACCTGGTGATACAGTTGGTAATAACATGCAGTGGAGGTATTTTTAGGTTTTCACTTGTTATTCAAATCGAGTGGGAACTATCAGTTTTTCTATCTCATATTTCTTTCCTTTGTTGTGGGGGGGAAAATTCCCAAGGAACGCAGCGCAGAATCGTGGGGTGTCGAGAGCCCTGAGCCCCGGCCGGGGCAGAGGCAGAGGCTGTCCCGCCACGCGCGGCGCAGGGACGGGCACAGGGCTCTCGTGTGGGACGGGGGAAATCCGCCGGCCTTCGCAGCTGAGAATTTTTTGTGAATTATTTCTGACTTCCTCTCCACTTGTTAGGGCAGTGACGTGATATCGATATGGAGCTTGGGAGCTTATTGACTTGTTGGTTCTTGACCTTTTGACTGTG